>NC_058405.1:156154483-156183975 GCF_002201575.2 Neomonachus schauinslandi
CTTTCTTTCTTTCTTTCTTTCTTTCTTTCTTTCTTTCTTTCTTTCTTGTACATCTGTAGATAATTTATCTGGCTTACTATAGGTTATCCTCAAGGATAGTGAAAATTTGAGCTAATCCATCCACAGACATTTGCCTGGTCCCCCATGCAAGATGACTGGTTTGTGGGTTATATCTCTGACCATGGCATGGGATGAAAAGAGCTGGGTTTTTGCTGTGAGAGGTTGGCACCATTCTCCAATGTCTCTCTCAGTTACCTCAAAATATTTTTTCAGATTGCCATCCCAGTTGCTACTTCCCTAGACTATGATTTCATATTTCAATTACTCTAATACCTTCCTGTCTGGCCTGCTTGCTTCTTTATCAGTGGTTCTCAGTTCTGGCTGCATACTGGAATCACCTGAAGCTTAAAAAAAAATACTAATGCCTTGTCCATCCCACAGTGATTTTGATTTAATTGGTCTGGGGTACAGTCTGGGCAAATTAAAATCATATTACATTAAAAAATCATATTACATTTTTAAAAGGTCTCTAGATGAGTCTAATGAGCAGCTAAGGATGAGAGTCACTGCTCTAGTATAAGAAGGTCATCTGTTTTAACCTATCATCTGATGTGAGAGATGTTTGGGAGGGAGAATGGATAGAACCTGGGGAGTGATAACATGTTTGGGATTAGGAAGTGGGATGTGCATAGGATATTGTTTAGGTTTTGGGCTAGTTCAATGGTTGAATGATGGTACCATTTACTGAGATAGCAAAAATAGGCATGGTGCTTAGGAGAGAAAATGATGATTCAGTTTTGGATTGAGAATTTGAGCAACCCATGGGACATCCATTTGGAGATAAGAAAGAACATATAAAATATTAGAGCTGACCAAAATTGGAATAGGGGTTTATTCTTTATTGCTAAATATATTAAAGACTCCCTGCCAGATGCTTATCAACTTTTGCTCAAATATTTCTAGCAATAGAGAATGAATTACCAATTCTGTCTTTGAACACCTAAAGTAATTTGGAAGTCCTTCCTTATACTGACCCCAAATCTGCCTTCCTTCTTAACCTCTATCCAGTAATCCTCTCTTTCCTTTGGAGCTATTCATAACAAGTCCACTTTCTCTTCCATGCCTCGGAAGAAATTTAGTCTCAAATATTCTTTTCCTTGGGCTCCAGGTTACCAGTTCCTCACTTAACATGCTTGAAATAGTCACACTGTATAGCATATCCTCTTACCAGCTAAAGCATGAATGTTAAATACCTTAAACTTGATTAGTAAAGGGAATAAACATTTCTCGATCAGTCTTCCTCTAGTGGCATTAAATGTCATAACTCTTTAAAAAAAAAAACTCTATAGGGTGCCTGGGTGGTTCAGTCGTTAAGCATCTGTCTTCGGCTCAGGTCATGATCCCAGGGTCCTGAGATTGAGCCCCACATCGGGCTCCCTGCTTGGGCAGGGGTGGGGGGGGGAGTCTGCTTCTCCCTTTCCCACTCCCCCTGCTTGTATTCCCTCTCTCGCTGTCTCTCTCTCTGTCAAATAAATAAATAAAAATCTTAAAAAAAAAACCCCAGGGGCGCCTGGGTGGCTCAGTTGGTTAAGCGACTGCCTTCGGCTCAGGTCATGATCCTGGAGTCCCGGGATCGAGTTCCGCATCGGGCTCCCTGCTCGGCAGGGAGTCTGCTTCTCCCTCTGACCCTCCTCCCTCTCGTGCTCTCTGTCTCTCATTCTCTCTCTCTCAAATAAATAAAATCTTAAAAAAAAAAAAACCCCCAAAAAACTCTATATATGCTTGTAGTGTAGAAGAGGTGGTAATCTTCTCTGAAGTACATGTTTTTCTTTCTATACCCCATTACATTTAGAAAAATAATAAGATTTAAAGATAGAAAATTTATGTAAAATATGTTACACTTTGTTGAATAAAAGATGACTTATAACTATCTTAAGAATTTATCTTAGTGTGGAAAAATACTTGACCTCTTTGTTTCAAGAGTGAAGGTCATTCAAAAGCCTGTAAATTTATAGAAAAGTATAATCACTTTAAAAAAAAGGGCAAACATGAGACTTTTGCTATTCCTCTTGTAGAAGATTTAATCTTCAAGGATTAATGTGGCATTCAGTTTCCCACTGCTTCTATTCCAGAAGGTATGCACACATTTGGATAAGTGATCTCCCTTTTCTTCCCTTGGAAACTGTTTTGAGCTTGGAATTTGCTGTTCAGATCATGATTCATACGTCAGAGAAGAATTAGAGAGTCTCCTTTAGGTACTTGGCAGAGCCAGGACATGTTTCCATATATAGCTGAAAAAAACCTTTGTCGCCCATTCTGGCTTGAGAGAATGTTATTAAAAGTTCATTCCTGAGAGCTTTTTTGCCAAGGAACAGCAGTGGGCACTGAAGATTTTGTGCCTGGAAGAACTAAGGTTTGCTCCAACATAGAGGCCTTGCTGTGTGTTCTGAGAACGTTCCCTAGGTGTCCTCGGTCACTCTCCTCAAAGCACTTACATGCACATCTGTGGGTGGCAGTTGTTGGTTCTTTCCTGGCCCACTTCCTACTCATGGCTTAGGGGAAGCCCCATGAACAGGCTTTACAGAGATGAATCAAGGCAGTGCCTAATCTCCTGAGTCATGGCCAGAGGCTCCTCACTTAACTCTCTGAGGATGGGATCTGTTTACCTCAGAGTTGCCTCTCTGAGAGGATATTTGGAATTTTGGATGGTGGCCTGGAATTTTGGAGAGTGCAGTTCTCTAGGGAAAAGTTGTGCTGGTAGCAGGCAGCTTATACAGTTTATACTGTCTGCCCTTTGATAAGGGTCATATGATGTAGTAAATGTTCTTTGGGAAAATGAGAAATCCAGTAGATCTTCAGTTCTGGCTTTGCACATCCTGTGACCTCCAGACATCAGGAGGGGGCAATGAGAAGGGGGCTCTCTTTATACCTTTCCTTCCAGCTCCACCTACTGTTGTTCTACCAGCCTTCAGGCTCATCTTCAAGTCAAAGTGAAACAGACCTGTGTTTGAATCTTGGTCCTTACACAAAGTATAGGGCTTTGGTCAAGTTAATTTGCTTCTTTGGACTTGTTTTCCTCCTCTGTAAAAGGGGCTTAACAATGCTTATTGCACAGGGTTTTAGGTGAGGATTAAATGAGGTTAGGTGGGTTAATATATATAAAGTGGTTAGTAAATCTTCTCAGGAAAGCAAGTGTTTCTAGTCAAAAGAATATGAACCTTGGAACCATTCACATTCAGGTTCTGCCCTGTTGTGTTCTTCCCTAGCTGCATGATCTCTAACCAAAGGCATCCAAGCATTTAGATTCTGTAATCCCCACTTCATTCTGTGTAAAACTGTATCATACTCAGAGGGCTGTTTCAAGATTTAAGCGGACCATCTTGCCCATCTTACTTGGGCAGCCAGCACTTAGAAGGCTCTCAACAGATGTCACCTCCGTTTCTTATTCCCTCCTCCAAAGGCTTTTCCCAAGCCCTCCCTCTACTCCACCACCCACCACTATTCCTTGTCTTGCCCTTTCATTCTTTTGTTTTTGTTAATAATCTTACTTCATAACTTCTTTTATTCTGTTTCTCACTGCAAGTCTGTCTCTTCTCTACTTGGTGGCAATTACTTGGAAATGGAGTGAGTCTTCATCTCTTTTTTTCAATAGGCCTTAGATATTGAACCACATTTCTTTCTTCCCAGCAACCTGGAAAAATCCCCTTAAATTCTCTTAAACTTGAATTCCAGCTTAATTCAGAGTTAATTTCTAAATCTTTTCTGCCAAGTCAAATATCCTGCAATAAATTACTAGGAAAGTAAATAGCTTTGTGTTGAATGTAATATGTATTACATTTGGTATTTACTTCTATGTCCAGCAACTTTGTGTCTTCATTGTTGGTCTGCAACCTTGTAAGAGAGAGGTTAGAATAAAGACTGTCAAGAAATAAAAGCTCTACATTTTGATGTAAAATTAATGGACATGGTGTTCATTTAAAACAAACTAAGCTTGCACACACTGTAAAATAAATCATAATCCAAGATGTTGGTGTCTTGGGTACAATGCACCTTATTTGAAAGTCCCGAGAACACATATTTGTGATATTGATTCACTGATCTTATTAATAATAGTTTAGCAATTTGGAAAAGAAAAACTTCTGAGAGAATATACAAAAATCAAATTTTTGTCAAGAATGGAAAAAAATCAGGTTTTCTTAGAGTAAGTTTTCTTAAACTTACTCAAGCTTACATACAATTTGGAACTGTATGACGCAATATATTTTATTTGCCTTTTGAAGATCATCCAGTGCTTGCAGGTATCATGAGTATTAGGTAGGCGAAATCTGGGAGTTCCTGATACTGTTAATCATGCCCCTTTCCCCCTTCTTCTTTCTCTAGCATTCTACTTAATTTGTGTGGAATGCCAAATATCCTGAGTCTGGTATCTGAACACTTTTAGAATATAATATTGATTGGAACAAGAATAATTTTCAGTAAAACCTTGCTCAATGACCTGTAACCCTGCCTGTGCCTTTGTCTCAGGCTCCAGTATCTGCTGCCCCTGAGTCCCTGCCAGGATACACAGAGAAGCATTCCAGACTCCCCTAGAATGCATTCCTTGCATGCATAGCAATCTCTGGAAAGTTATGCTTTTGAAGAAAATGGAGGGAGGTGTTACGACTTTATACATCCTAACAGCTCCAGGTTATTTCCTACTACAAGAGCCTTCAGGGGCCTCATTGGGAATAAATGTGAGTCACACTATTGGACACTGCTACAGGGAATGTTGAAGCTATATTCATTCCCTTGCTATCACATGAAGTGATATTGAAGAAGCTACTGTCTGTGAACAATCAATTTGGTTTTCTGACTAGACAAGGAATATTAAAACCTTTCTCTTTTTCCCTGGACCTTCAGATTTTGGTTTGGGAAAGGTCCTTTGACTTCAACAATGTAAGCTTAAATACACTGAAGTGGAATGTTGGGAGCAAAGCTAAAACAATGTACTTTAGCATAAAGGATAGGAAGTGAACAGCTTTCCCTGTGGTGTGACTTTATGGGTCTTCCTCACTCTTTCCTTCTGGAGGCAAAGGTAACTTTTGGTTACTAGGGAAAAAATGCCTATGTGAAGACTGGGAAGGTTTTCATGTAACTGTTAATCATATTTGGTACTCTCAGTGCCACTTTGCCAAGTTGAAGCCCCATACCCTAATGTGGTTGCTAATTATGTTCTCCATCAATGATACTCAGCTGTAGAAAAGACTGCTTCATAGTTAAAGCTTTGTTAGCATAAAATGCAAATGAAATAAAAGCAGCAACAAACAGCAACTGGTTTAGAGGGGTGTTGCCAACTGACCTAAGTCAGTGTGTTATGGAGGACTACCAGGTTCTTTTTGATAGATAGCAGCTACAGTAGTTAGGGACAGGCACAGGTTAACTTCTCCACAGCACTCCCTTACCAGGTTACAGTGAGAGTAAGACTTGACCAAATTCCATCATACACAGAGACAAGTTTTAGATAAACATTTATTATGCAATTTGTTCAACTTACTGATGGAGTTGCAAGTGATCAGGGAAGAAATGCTTTGTCCACATATTGCATGACAGCTTTACCTAAGGCAAAAAAGACAATATTCTAGGGGCAGGATTCAGATAACTCCTTCCCATAATCCTCCAAACTTATGGCTGGACACAGGATTGTTTAGGGATCAGCCTTCAATGCCACCTTGAAGGGTGGAGGTGAAGAGTTCCAGGTTCCTATGCCCTTCCCATGCAGGGGTGCAGAGTGTCTCTTAATATTTTTTAACCCATTCATATAACTTGAATGTCATGAATTTTGCCGATGACATTCCATTTTTAACACCCATTACACTAAATAATAAGCCATTTTTTTTTTACTTATGAACACTCATTTCTTTTTTTTTTTTTAAAGATTTTATTTATTTATTTGAGAGAGAGAATGAGATAGAGCATGAGAGGGGAGAGGGTCAGAGGGAGAAGCAGACTCCCTGCCGAGCAGGGAGCCTGATGCGGGGCTCGATCCTGGGACTCCAGGATCATGACCTGAGCCGAAGGCAGTTGCTTAACCAACTGAGCCACCCAGATGCCCTGAACACTCATTTCTAACATTCATTATGCTAATTAGTAAACCCTCTAGTTGTGACTAGATATAAAGAGATTGGAAGATATAAAGAGATTGGAAGTATTTTTTTTAATTTGTTTTTTTATTTTTATTTTTTTATTTTTTAGAAGATTTTATTTATCTATTTGACAGACAGAGACATAGCAAGAGAGGGAACACAAGCAGGGGGAGTGGGAGAGGGAGAAGCAGGCTTCCTGCTGAGCAGGGAGCCCGATGCGGGGCTTGATCCCAGAACCCTGGGATCATGACCTGAGCCCTGGCTTAACGACTGAGCCATCCAGGCGCCCCGAGATTGGAAGTATTTGTGGTAGCCATTGATTGTGTGGCCTTTCTGATTAAATGTTAGCTAACATTCCCAGGAGTATGTGTCCCTGATTAAGGTAACTGAAACACTTTAGCTTTAGTTTGTACATTCATAATGTTGAAGCATTTGAGAGTAATTTACAACCCTTGTGAAATGAGGTATAAAGAAAAAGGGAAAAGTGAATAAAATAAATATCTGGTTTATATTTTTGTGCAAATTCATAGGTCCTATTTGAGGTTGTATTATATTTTTATGTTGACAGGTCCTCAGCACATGAAAGAGATATTGTGAAACAGATTTATCAAATAAGAACCCTGTATGTGTCAGGGTGACTTATTAAGTCACTTAGTTCAATAAATATTTATTGAGTACCTACTCTGTGCAGGGGATAGAGATGAAAGGGGCAGTTCTTGCTTTCAGCCCATTTTTACTGGTATAGATAAGGTCATGATGTAAGGCAGTTGCTGCACATTTCCAGGAGGCACGACTTGTTATTTATTTATTTTTAAAGATTTTATTTATTTATTTGAGAGAGAGAGAGAGAGAGACAGAGAGAGCTTGAGTGAGGGGAGGGGCAGAGGGAGAGGGAGAGGGACAAGCAGACTCCCCGCTGAGCCGGGAGCCTGATGGGGGCTCAATCCCAGGACCCCGAGATCATGACCTGAGCCAAAGTCAGATGCTCAACTGACTGAGTCACTCAGGCACCCCAGGGAGACGCCACTTGTTATAAATGAACAATAGGCCCTAATGTAGTATCTGGGAGGAGCAACACAGTGGCTGAGCAGAGCTTGTTGTTTCCTCTTAAAGTAACCTGGAACATGACTCATTTTGTTGGAAGTAAGAGTTGGATAAAGGAACATTTGTTTAAAACATTGTTGGGACATGGAACTCTTCCCAAGGAACCAAAATACCATTTAGAGTTCCAGAGATTCTTGTTTTGGCTGCACTCCTTAGCTTGTAGCTCAGGTAGGAACAATCCCATCTTCTTAATGTGATTGAAGTGATTAATAAACTTGGAGCTCAGAAGGGGTTTAATCTCTAACTAATCTGCTAACTTTTTTTTTTTTAAATGTTTGGAAACAATAATGATTCACATGATTAAAGCTGATCTTAAGGACCATCCAGTAAAAAAAGTCACGGCAGCTTCAACAATGCAATATAAAGTAGCAGGATTTGTATGTATATGGTCCCATTTTACAGAAAGCCAAGATGTCTGAATCTTACTTCCTGACCATATTTTAATGGAAAATGAGTTCAGGAGGGATTTTAAGTGTCAAGTGTGAAATAAAGAGGAGAAATAGCCAGAAGACGCTCTTTCCAGGAACTCTGTGGATACAGGGAAGTTTTTGCCTAAACTCAAAATTTTACTTTCTAGAAGGAGATTAAAAAGAAAAAAAAGTCTTGTTGATGGCAGGATATGAAGTGCCCAGTTGAGTGGTGCTGAAGAGCTAAGTAGAGGTGGGTAGAGCATCTTTCTTCTTACCAGCATGGGCTACTTTCATAGAAGTGGCTGGCTAATCCTCGGTGAGGATTTCAGACAGCCTAGTATTGATTTCCAGCCCAACAGCATTCACTGCCATGAAGTGCAGACACCCTCCTTGTGTCTGATAAGGGGGTGATTTCCCCTTTAGCTCAAAGCTCCAACTCACATGGCTAGAGGGGCTTGATGGTGGGGAGGCTGGGAGGTATTGAGGGGTCATTCTTTTACCAGTTGACAGTTCCTGAGGTATCTTGGTTGCTGTAATTTTTAGAATCGGCATACGATTTTTCAGAGGACAATGGAGAAATGGCTAAATTAGTATCAAACAATATAGCAACTTTAGTTGCTGTAGCTGAGGAACCTTGAGGCATAGGTCTGTGCTGCTTGTGGTTATATAAGTGCTGCGATTTGGAAATGCTGAAACCTGCTTTTGTGCTAAGCACGACATCTTTGAGGCATCTCTGTACCTCACTCAGTAGCAGTATATTTCCAGCATTAAGATACATTATTTTGACTATTCATCAGTTGTTTGTGGAGATGAATGGTTGTTTCATTCCTGTTTCACAGGTAGTGATGATTTTAAAAATAGTTTTCAAAAGTAACTGATTTAGTATCTCTAATGAAATATTTTAAGAACTGGGAACAAATAGAAATTATTTCTAGCTTTTTAGCCTTTAGTTTCTAGGCAGCGTGAATATTCCGTAGTGGTTAAGATCACAGGCTTTGGACCCAACCTCCCTGGATTCAAATAGTGGCTCACTTGCCTATGAACTATAAATGTGGGCAAGTTTTTTAATGTTCCTTAAGCCCCAGTTTCCTAATTTATGGGACAGGGATACTGGTATTACCTACCTTTTAGGGTTGTTGTGAAGAATAAATGAAATAATCCATGCACTGTACTCAGAGTATCTGGCACAGAACTAGCATTCAAAACATATTAACGTCATCATTATCATCATCACCAGCTGAAGCAGCTTAAACAGGATGAAGTAATAGTTAACAATGTCGGAGTGAAGTCCCAATTCAAATTGCATATTAGATACTGCCCACAACTAGAGTGAAGGGAAAATTGAGGGTGGACTCTGATACTCAGTGCCTAGGAAATTAATTTATGCTAAAAAGTTATCGCTGAACAGATACTTCACTAAAGAAGTTATACAGATGACAAATTAGCATATGAGAAGATGCTCAAAATCATTTGTCATAAGGGAATTGCAAGTTAAAACAATAGTATGATACCACTACACATTTTTAGAATGGCAAAAATCCCCAAAAAACCTGACAATACTAATTGCTGGCAAGGTTGTGGAACAGCACTAACTCTCATTCATCATTGATGGGAGACAGTATGGCAGTGTCTTCGAAAATAGTCTTATCATCTAATCTAGCAACTGCACTCCTGGGCATTTACCAAACTGATTTGAAAACTTACATCTATGTAAAAACCTGCATGTGAATGTTTATGG
The DNA here is from genome assembly GCF_002201575.2 of Neomonachus schauinslandi. Classification (NCBI taxonomy): domain Eukaryota; kingdom Metazoa; phylum Chordata; class Mammalia; order Carnivora; family Phocidae; genus Neomonachus; species Neomonachus schauinslandi. The sequence continues at coordinate 156,163,858 of NC_058405.1, forward strand.
TAACATTCACATGTTTATGGTAGTTTTAATAATAATCACCAAAAACTGGAGTCAACCAAGACATCCTCCAGTTGGTGAATGGATAAACTGTGGTATATCTATACAATGAAATATTATTCAATGATAAAAAAAATGAGCCATCAAGCCACAAAAAGACATAGATTAATCCTTAATACATATTGCTAGGTAAAAGGCTACATACTGTATGATTCCAATATACATACTATATATTTCTAACATTCTGGAAAAGGTAACACTATAGTGACAGTAAAACTATCAGTGGTTTCCAGCAGGGAGGGGCTCAGGATTGAATAGGTGAAGCACAGGGATTTTTTTAGGCTGGTGAAACTATTTTGTGTGGTACTGTAATTGTGGATACATGATACTATGCATTTGTTAAAACCTCTAGAACTTTATAGCACAAAGAGTGAATCTTAATATGTGAAAAAAAAATCATTTAGGAGGTCAGGGGATCCCAGGATTGAATGCAGATTGTGACAAAATAGTCTAACTGTATTAAAAATGTATAAAACAGCTTCACTGAAGGGAGTGATGGAAAAGGGTGCTGACCTAAGTAACTTTGGAAATGTGTGTGTAAGACAAAAGAAACTGTGCATAAGCACTGTACTAGAGTTGAAAAAAGTTGTTTTTCATGGGGATATGGGAGAACAATTCTGATACTGTTATGTATGTATACTGGAATTGAACAATTAAGTAAATGAGTTGTAGATGGTGGGAGCCAAGTTTCTCATTGTTGGAGTGGGAGTTTACAAATAAGCCAGGAGAGGAGGCTAGAATTATTCATGTGCTAATGGATGAAAGTTGGAGACATCAGTATGACCTCATGCTTAGCTTAGTGTAGATAAAGAGGATACATATAGTAATATTTATAGATATGTATATATTCATGTGGGCTCGTTTTTGCACATGTATCTCCTTACTCTGAGAGCTGAGAGTACCTAGAAACAATGACACTCTGGTAGGAACAAGCATACCTAGTGCCAGATCTTGGTTTCTAATACCATTCTCTAATAAAAGGAACCAGGTTTCCTTAGAGAGATGGCTGATTCCAGAACTGGGCAGGATGTATACAAATGGGGCCTGTAAGCATCTTGTAGTGCCAGAAAGTAAGGAAGTGCTCAAAAACAAAACAAAACAAAACAAAATGACAGTAACAAAAACAAATGGCAAAAAAAAAAAAAAATCCCAAAACAACAACAAAAACAAGCCCACAATGATGGGTTGTATCAAAGGGACACAGGAGCCAACTGAAAGACTCCCAAGTGCCTAACTGGAACTATTTGAGTAACAAAATAAAGTAGTATAGGGTTATAATCCATAATTTCAATGTCTATGAGTTCATACTGATATTAAGAGAACAGTATGGAAAGGAGGGTAAAAGTGACTTTACAGTGGAGAGACCTGGAGAATATTAGCCAAGTGATTTGATAGTATGTATGCATTTTTTATATGATATGATAAAAATGGTACTTTACCTCTGTAATCTTCCTCCTCAATACCTATAACTCTAGTCTGATCATGAGAAAAACATTAGACAAATCCCAATCAAAGGACAATTTACAAAACACTTGACTAATACTCCTCAAAACTATCAATGCCATCATAAACAAGGATGTCTGAGAAAGTATCATGGCCAAGAAGAACCTAAGGAGACATGATATTAAATGTAATGTAGTATTCTAGATGGGATCCTGGAACAGAAAAGAGGCATTAAGTAAAAACAAAGAAGTATGAATGAAGTATGGACTTTAGTTAATAATAATAATGTATCATTAATGAGTCATTAACTATAAAAAAATGTACCATTCTAATGTAAGATGTTAATAGGGGAAATTGAATGTGGGGTATATGAGAACTCTGTACTATCTTCATAATTTTTCTATAAAATAGTTTTGAAAATTAAAGTTTATTATAAAAATAATTGGTTTAGTTAAAAGAATTTTAAAAGGTAAAATCATGACTTTTATGTAGAAATAAGATTGAGAGTGTTGAAAATTTTGTTTAACTGATTATGAAGGAACCAGGAAGATGCTATAACAATTTACAGAAGAATCTAAACATCAGACACATTTATAGATCAAGAATATTGAAACAAGTGTGCAAATAGAGGCAAAACTAGCTTTTTTCACCATGAGATAGATGAGTCAATTAAAAAAAAATATTTATTTGTTTATTTTTAGAGAGAGAGAAAGAGAAAGAGAAAGAGAGCAAGTGGGGGGAGGGGCAAAGGGAGAGGAACAGAGAAAATCCCAGGCAGACTCCCCACTGAGTGCAGAGCCCCAAGGGGGGGCTCAGTCCCACCACCCATGGGATCATGACCTGAGCCGAAATCATGAGTCCAGCACTTAACCTACTGAGCCACCCAGGCACTCCGAGATAAGTCAATTTAACCTCTACTGGAAACACAGAATTTACAAGTCTATAGACAAGAATTGTTTTGCATTGCAGTTATCTGCAATTTACAGAACTATAAAATAACACCCCTAAAATCAGCATCAGATAACCCAGAGGGGTATTTTCTAGACAATACATAGTTTTCTACTGAAACACAGTTTTTTCCCCCTATGGTATATTTATCCTATATACCATTTGCCATAATGGTATTTCAACATAACTCAAAAATATTGAGGTTATTCTTGGAGGTTCCACCTTCTTGCCAATTCTAATGTTGTTCCCTTTGTCTTTGAGACCTTTGTTCATTGACTCCCTTTATGGTTGTCATTAGTTCTGTTCCAAAATATTTTGGCTCTCTGCCTTTTTGGCACATGGTCAGATTAAATTTCCCATCTCTTTTGAAGTTTGGCATAGCCACATGACTTGTGATGACCAATGAAATGAGAGAGGAAATGATTTACGTTCCTTCCTGGAGGAAGTTTTAAGAGCTGGTGTAAGATTTGTACATTTCCTTTTCCTGCTTTCATTAGTGAGGAAATATGTGTCATTTTCTGTATTCTTTTTTTTTTTTTTTTAAGAGAGAGAGTGCATACGGGGGTGGGAGGGGCAGAGGAAGAAGGAGAGAGAGAATCTTAAGCAGGCTCTACACCCAGTGCTGAGCCTGACTTAGGGCTCTATCTCATGAACAATGAGATTATGACGTGAGCCGAAAATCAAGAGTCAGACAATTAACTGAGCCACTCAGGCGCCCCTCTTTATACCTTCTGTATGCCTAATTCTCTGAGTGATTGTGAAGAGCAGAGCCTCCTTGATGACCTGTATTAGACTAGAGCATGAATGAGAAAAGAACTGTCATTATGTTAAGTCACTAGAAGAAAATTACAAGTTTTTAAGTTAGATTGCTTAGGTTTGAATCTTGGCCACACCATTTACTAGCTTAACCTCTCTCTGTTTTAATTTTCTCATGTGTAAAATGAGGATAATAATGTCTATGATGTAAGATCATTGTGATGATTAATTTAATATATGCTATCCTTTGACACAAAGTTAATAACAACTGGGTTCTTGTTTATCCTTTGGTATTTTTGGTTCTGTAACTCAAAATTTGTTATTGGTCTCTCAAATTATACTACTGAATGTAATATATTAAGTACAATGTTGTTGAGAATAGTACAGCTATTCCTATGGGGTAGTGTTGTAGAGATAACTTTTCCACTGACTGTCTCAGAATGCTCCCTGGGAGGCTCACTGGTATCATCTTTCCTGCTAGTGCTTTTTATGTTGAGTGGTTTGTGAAACATGAGGAAATTGGATACCACACTTTAGTATGAGGTGCTACATCAGTTACAGACAGGACAGAGCTCCTGAGGAAGACTGAGATTTCTTTCTTGGAATTGGAAATTATTATTCTTTTTCTAGCTCCTGAAGTAATATCCTTATCTTTTGAAAAAATTATTAACCAAATGACTGCTTCACTTTCTTGTAACATTTCTGCTAAGTGAAGTAATTGAAATTAATGAAATGATTATAAAATAGAATAAATATACAATAAAACATGATAAAGTATCTAAGGCTGCTCACATAGGTCATGCAGATTCAAATTATTGCAGTTATTATGGACAAAATATGGTATAAAAAGATACACCTGCTATTGTCTTGTGCTCTCTAGAAGAATATATATCTCTAAGAGTGGAATGAGTTGGCATATTTTCTATAAATTTCTTGCAGCCATTTTCCAAAAATGGAAGAATATCCAACATTATTTGCAAGCCAATTTAATGTTCATTGCAAACTAAAGCATGTAAGCCCTTTGTGTTTTGATTTATGAGCAGTTTAATTTCCCAGCCTAATGAAAAAGGATATAGAAATGAAATTGAAGGTATATATATGTTTTTGGTATCTAGTGATTATATTTCTTCTGAAAAGTTGGTTTATATTGAACAATAGCAAGTGTCTTAGTCCATTTGGGTGGCTATAAGAGAATACCATAAACTAGGTGGCTTACAAACAACAGTAATTTACTTCTCACAGTTCTGGAAGCTAGGAAATCCAAGATCAAGGTGTGGGTAGATTTGATGCCTGGTGAAAGGCAGCTTCCTGGTTCATAGAAAGCTGTCTTCTTACTATAACGTCACAGGGCAAAGGAGTGAGGGAGCTCTTTGGGGCCCCTTTTTATAGGGGAATAATCCCATTCATGAGGACTTTGCCCTCATGACTTAAATGAATCCCGAAGGCACACCCTACAAATATCATCACATTGGGTGTTAGGTTTCCACATATGAATTTTAGGGGGACACTCAGATTATGTTAGGCATCTAACTTTTGTTGAGTGTTATAATAGCATGGAACCTATGAAATACAAAAAATAAGAGGCACCTTTAGTAATTGGGGTCCTTTTCAAAATTCGGGGGGCAAAAAGCTTTTAGATGTGGTAAGAATGGCCTTGATTATCAATATTGGCATGGAGAAAAGGTACTCATATTTAATTCTTACAGATGTAAGCTTCTAATAAAGGCAATTTAAACAGGTAGAAGTTGAAAAGAAAAATATAAGTAGAATTTTAATAAATAAACAAATATTCCTTTCGCTTATGCTTGGAGAAACATACCTGTACTTACCAACCAAGATCTCTCCATTTTTGTCACTTAATTTTTATGCATGCTCCACTCTTGTTTCCACTTTTTGATAATACTGTTCCTCCACATGAAATGCACTTCTTGGAAGTTAAGGTCTAATAGAAATTGTGTATCTTTTCCAAAATATCAACTGACTTCTCTGGTCAACACTGATCTTAGAATTTCTACAGATGTTGAAGTTGTTATTTTATAATTTAAGAGTTATGCAATCTTGCATTATTATCTCTATATTTTATGTTTCTGTAATTTTTTCTCTTTGCATTTGGGCTGTGTTGTTTAAGGAAAGCACCCTCTATACAGAATTCTGGGCACTGATAGAGATATCAAGTGCAAGATGATGGATAAATTCTTAATTGCTGGGAATTGAAAGCAGTTATATTACAAAGATCTTTTCAGGTGAATCTTCATTGGTATTGACAGTGAAGGGAGCTCTGAAAAATTCACCTTATAGATTTGATTTTGGTCTTGGTAAATTCTAATAACAACAACAATAAGAGTAGCAGCTAAAATGTATATAGTACTTACTCGGCCATGCGTTATATGAAATATGTGACACATGTCACTTTAGTTCTCCCAACAAACCCATGAGCATTGTCAACACTTTACAGACAAGGAAACTAAAGCACAGAGGGCTTGCGCTGTTTACTGCAGGACCCAGAGAGCTGAGACTGATTCCAGAGCCACACTGTCAAGTACTATGCTGATCTGACTGTCCACGGGGTAGGCGGCAGCTCAGTCAAATATGCTTCTCATTTTGTGGGTCATAAGTAGAAAAATATTCATATTCTGAGGACCTAAGTGGTTGAAAATTCTGAGCACTTACAGATTAAACATTTAGGGTTTCCATAATAATTGGGGACGATCTAGAATTGAACATAGAATAAAGTGAAGGGAATATAAATTTCTAGCTCTGGTTTTCCTACCAATTTGTTGAATAAATTACAGCTGTAGGCCATCCTGAGATGTAGCATAAAACAGCTATTTTTAAGGTGGAAAAGCGGCTTATAAATAAAAAGATTAAGAATCCATCTTGATTTTTCTTGATAGACTTTTGTGAATAGTGATGTAATTCTTAATAATCTGAATAATTCATAAAAAATGAATTTATGAATGTACTGGCTAGGAAATTATGAACAACACATGCAGTTTCTCACACTGAAAACATTTAAGCACTTAGAAAAAAATCTGCAAATATTTGAATGATAAAGTAAAAAATATAAAATAAATTTTTCAGAGTTGTGAAGGATTTGTTTATATGCTATACAAGTATGTTGGGGGAAGTTTTAAAAATCAGTTGGATAAAAAAAATTAGTTAGCTTGAATTTCGGGTGGGGTAGCTAAGTTCTAGCCAGTGGATTGCTTAATCAGTCATCAGTGTATAGCTTCTGGGAAGAAACTTCTTCCCAAGTGAATACAGTAGACTCTTGGCTTTCCCAGATTTAAATTTTCAGTTTCCAGTATTTGGGAATGGACCTTAAGTTCTGCAGTGGGTTGATTTATAATTATGTCAAATTGTAAATATGACATTGAGAATGCAAGGCTGATGTGTTATAGCCGCTCACAGCCAAGGAGAGTTTGTACCCACATCTTTCAAGTATGTATTTTTTTAAAGATTTTATTTATTTATTTGAGAGAGAGAGAGAGAGAGCACGCATGAGCGGGGGTGGAGGTGGAGGAGAGGGAGAGGGAGAAGCAGATTCCCCGTTGAGCAGGGAGTCTGACTCAGGGCTCCATCCCAGGACCCTGAGACCATGACTTGAGCCAAAGGCAGACCCTTAACTGACTGAGCCACCCAGGTACTCCTCAAGTGTGTATTTTTTATAGAGCAAATCATTGGCTCTTTTGGTAACTACAAAAGCCCAAGGACATCCATCACTAATGGTAATGGTCTACTAGTTCTACTGAAGTTACCATTTTTTCCATTCACTCATTCACTCTGTCATTCATTCTCTCACTCATCCACTCTCTGAGACCTCTTCTGTGCCTGCAAAACCTCCTGCCGAACCTTTCCCACACCTTTGCCATTAGTCTCTCCTCATTTTGATTTATCTTCTAACCAATGACCTGATTTTTCTGCTCAGTCTCAAAGGCTCTTAAGTATAATATTTAAAGTTGTTTCTTTCATAGCACATCCATCTTCTTTCCTTCTGTATCCCAAACATGTTCTGAATCAAAGTCAATCTTATTTTGAAGGTCGTCTTTCATTGTATTCAAACTGTGTTGTCTGCCTGTTACAGCTTTTGGTTTGCCTTTGCTTGTTCTCTCATCTTCATGAATCCTGTTTTCTCTTTCATCTTTATGGATCCTTTTTTGCTGCTTTACAACATGTGTGAACTTCCTGTTCACAACATGTCAGCAAATAACTTGTCAAACTTCCATGGGCATTTTGTGATTTTTTTTTTAACTTCTAAAACCTTACATAGACTAAACAGTATCAGGGCAGCAATGCTATGGAGCCCCCAAACAACCCGTGTGGGAGAGGTCAGAGTTGCCCTCGATCCTGCAATAAAAACTCAGGAATAAGTGGTGGCATCTGAATAGGGAGATTCAGAACATGTCAGGCATAGGCTGAACCCACTTCTGGAACTTGCACTGCTATTTTACCTTTCCTAAACAAAATAACAGATTTCTGTTTTCTGATCCTAGTTTCTTCTTTTAGGACCCTCCCATGTTAACATTCTTCATCTCTGTGTAATGTTTGCCAAATGTCAGCCATTCACAATCACATATTTTGTTATAAGCTTTCAAACTCAAATTATAAGTAACTTGATATCTTAAAAATTTGTCTAACCTAAATATATTCATATGAAGTTTCTCTTTCTAATCATAACCATAAAAAAAAACCCTCACTATCAATTACCATAAATGTAAATGAGATTAAAAGAAAACGGTCTTTTAATATGTTCTACTATTGGCCTGTGGCAGTTGCTAAACCTGAGTTTATTCTCTTTTCATTGAAAAAGGAGAACAGGAAGTATTCTGGGTATCAGTTACTGCAAAACAAACCACCCCAAATTTAATGGCTTAAAGTAACATTTTATTACTACCACTCATGGTTTTGTGGATTGACTTGGGTCATCTGATTGTTCTCATTTAGTGGTCTCTCATGCAGCTTCAATCAGCAGCTGATTGGGCTGGATGTCATAATGGCTCTCTCATTCAGCTGGGCGATAGATGTTACCTGTTTCCTGAGACTTCTTCTGGGACTGTTTACTGCAACACTTATCCATTGCTTCTTTATGTGGTGTGTCCTTCTCACACATGGCAGCTGGGTTCCAAGAGTAAGTGTCCAAAGAGGTCTAGGTGAACACTCTGGGGCTTCTTATGACCTAGTCTCTGAAGTCCCATAACACCTTCGTCACTTTCTGTTGGTTAAGGAGTCACTAAGGCCAGTCCAGATTCAAGGCAAAAAATGGCAAATCACCTTTAATCTATCATAGCTACTGTTAGAGTGGTGTTAAAAACTGGCACCAAACTTAGATGGTCTCCATGATGTAATCAGGACTGACAATGAACCAAAAGGGGAATGGCTTTCTGCCTGTATAATTCAATGTTATTTAATTCTGACTCCATTTATCACCTAAACTCATCTTGGTGCTGCCAGTGGCAGTTAGCCCCTCCCCAGTGTATTCATTTTCTCCTGTGTGTCTCTTGTCTTTGAGATTTCAATATTAATTTGCTGGTATGTCTGGCACTCTCATTCTGAGGGTAACCTTCTGCCTTTTGCTAATGCTGATAATACAAAGAAGAAAGGTAGAAGGCCAAAAGGAGCATTGTAATGAACAAAATTACCTTTTTTAAGGCAAACATCCAAATAGTATGTAAGTCAACTTGGAGAGTGTCTTTACAAAAATTCTGGAGAAACAGCTACACTGTTTCTAGATTTAGAAACTTCTCTGGCTCATTTGGAAGGACTATTTGAGGGGAGGATTCTCAGTAGACATCTTTCTTCATGTGTCAGACTTCTGATTCAAATGTTTGTGGGTGAAATATTAATGTTTTTCCCAGGACATAGGTCGTATAGTTCTGTTTCTAAGACAAAATAATTTGAGTACCAACATCTGTGTGTATTATGGAAAATTTTAAGGTTGTGCAGTTTGTCGGGAATAGTAACCCAAACCAATACTTATAATCAGCATTAGTGAAGTTATGGCAAGCTATTATGAAAATTAATAAACAAATAAGGTGTAGTTTTTTTCTCTTTTAGGAAAAGCATATAAAAGGACCTATTTTTTTGAGAAATGCACAGACTATTAAGCTTAAATTTGGAACCAAAGGTCATTCATACCAATTGATGGTATGAGATTTTTTTGAATTGGTGTATTGGTCTATATCTGCATCTATTTATTATGTGCATATATTTCAGCTATACAGATTCAGAACCTTTCTTTCATACAAGTGTCAGTTTTTCCTTTAGCATTGTTCAGTAAATATGCTGAATGATATATTAGTTCATTTTGAACAAGCAATTTTTTCTAATTTACATTATCATTCAGCACAAATGGCTTAACTGTCAAGGTTAAATCTCCCTGGCTCTGTACTCAATGACATTAAGCAAGTAAATGTTGTTTATTTGGTATTAAGCCTTAACTGTAAAGAGGTGTTAGGAGTTTCCAGGCAGTTTCTGATACAAAAATTCTCTTGACCCCATTAGATTTTTAAAGAAGCGAGATAGATACTAGCTGATGCTTGAGATATGTTTTAGATAAATACTTAAGATGTTCTGAGTGGATCCAGGCTAACATTGTTGTCACTGGTAAGGTTTTTAGCTCTGAAGATTTCTGAAATGGATTATTTTTTGAAAGTTGTTAAGCACTGATAGGGAACTCTCTTTTTCTTTCTTAAATTACACTAGATCCTACAGTTTGAAAACTATTTATGGACACAATACGATGAAGTGTTAATGATGGAAATATATCTTTGAACTTTCTTTTTTTTGCATGTGTGTTAAATCACTGATGAGTCACTGTCTCTACTTTTGCTTAATTTAAGATTAAATTCATTCATGAACATGATATTTATAAAGAGTTGTTAATAGCTTAGATGTTACAACAGTAAATGAAATAAAGGATCCACAATTATGTACACATCTGGGCACAATAACATAAAAATAAATATACCTAGAAAAATATCTGGAGAAAAATATACCAGCATGTCCATAGTCATGTCTTAATATATTTAAAGATTTTATTTATTTATTTATATGACAGAGAGAGACACAGCGAGAGAGGGAACACAAGCAGGGGAAGTGGGAGAGGGAGAAGCAGGCTTCCCACGGAGCAGGGAGCCCGATGCATGGCTCGATCCCAGGACCCTGGGATCATGACCTGAGCCGAAGGCAGACGCCTACCAACTGAGCCACCCAGGTGCCCCTGTCTTAATATATTTAGATGATATCTTTTCCCTTTGGTGATGTTTTTTCTTAATGCTTTTCTTTAATTTTAACTTTTCTGGAATGAAAACATTGTAGCATGGGCATGTGTCAAGTAACTAAATGAGATACTGTAATCGCTAATGTTTATTCTTCATCTTAATTGTTAGTTTTAAAATTAGATTCATGAATAAACAAAGGAAAAGTTTCTAGGTCAGTCATTTTCTGGCTTCATTTGTGCCAGAGTGACATTTATTATACACACTTCCCTCCTTTTAGTTTTATACATTTGTATTAGTGGTCTTATGAGCACTCCAAGGGGACACAGCCCCACTTCCAGGTGATGAGACAGTATGTTCCTCTATAGTGGATGGAGATGTCCCCTCTTTCACTCTTGGTTCTGTGGCCAGGAAGGCCCCCGTTTTTCACTTGGAAATGATGCACCTCTGTTATTAGCAGACTAGCAGGAGTGGCCTGGGCCATTTCTGTGACTCACAGTGACTCATTGGGATCTTCAGCAAAAATTCCTTCTCTTAATCTTGTCAGCTTTCAGGAGCTTCAGAAGTTTAGGTAGAAGGGATGTGAGTGATTGAAGGATATTTTATAGGAATAATCAAAGGCTGCACATTTTATACATTTTGATTCTGGAGTAGAGGATGGGAAAGCTATGCATTTGGATTCTGGGCAGATGGAAATTCTCACAAAAAAATATGGAAAAGGTCAAAACAGTGCCTAGGTAACTAGCAAAATAAATGGTACAGAGTACTTTTTCCGTGTGCTTTTTCCATCTTTGTTTCTCATTCTTTGATTTGTATCATCTTTCATCCTTTCTCTAGTCAGTCATGTGAGGCTACAGAATAATGGAGAAAAGAGAAAACAATATACCTAATGCCAGTCCATTTACTGAATCAAACTTATTGCCTGAAGTTATTTTGTTGCTATTTTTGTCCTGTAATAAACATGTCTCATTGAGTAAGAGAGAAGAGGAAGTCATCCCCAGGGGGTGAATCTGCATGGAAGAGTGTGCAGTAATTTGTGCAAATGACTACTAGTCATAGAACTTCTGGAATAAAGAAAAATTCATTACTGCTGCTTTAGGTAAAAGCAGTAAAAGTAATTGAAAGTAGTCTGAAAAGGAATATGTGCCACTTGGGTTCTTATAACTAGATCACGCCTTTATAAAGAGAAGATAGTGGCCTTTTAGCATATAAGACTTACCAGATATCCCAACCTCCCATTTTAAAGAGATGATTTTGAAAATAATCAGTCAAGGAGAATCTTCAATTACTACTTTGTTCAAAAAAGCATACAATTTGGGTTGTTAGAAACACGACTCCAACAGATGTGTTCTTCACAAAATCGAACACATGAAAACTCTGTGACTAAACTAAACCGCAGTTGAGCCATTTAGTACAGTATCTTGGGAAAAAGATGTATTTGGATTCTTTTACATTTAATGACTTTGTGTGAAAAATTAAGGGGTTAAAAATAAAATGAAATAACTGAGTCTTTTATTTTCCTTCCTAATAGTTTATTGTGTAAAGAGACTTTCTTTTCCTACTATGCTTTATGCTTTGATACTTTTCATCTCCTTGCAAGCTTAAGAAAAGTGATGAATGTTCTAGATCTGTAGTTTATCAATTTGTATCAAACAGCTGTTTGTATCAGTGGCCAGGCCTGCTGAGCTAAAGTACGGACATTGAAATTTCTGAATTCTGTAATCTAGTAGGTCATCTGCCTCCATAATTTTTAGAGAACCATTTTTGCACTACCCGGACACATCTTGAGGGGCGTTTGCAGTTTTATTAATTGCATTTGTAACTCACAGAAATTCTTACATAAGGAGAAGGATGGGTGAAGTCCTTCAGAGTTTTTCAAAGTTTTTTTATTCTATCTGGAAAGGGTTTATTTGGTTTATTTTATCTTCTATTATCTCCTTTTCTATAGAGATAGTCTGCTGAATAATGTAGAAAATTACTCTTTATGATATTCACGCTTTATTCCGTATCAAAGGTCTGAGAGAGCAGATGTTATGGACATCAGGGTTATGAGGGACAGGTTGGCTGGAGATTGGCAGGGAAGGTAAGTGAGGCGTTAGGGCTAAGTCACATTCTGTGCTTGCTCTCTTAAATTTCACATGGATAGATTCTGACTGTATTGAAAATAAGAGCCACCTTGACAGGTAAATGAAAGTGGGTGGTGTCTCAGAAGGGAAGTTATAGACTAGGCGGTGTCTATTGCCGGCAGCCAAGCCCAGGCTCTCATTGTCCCTATAACAGTGTTTAGATCAGGCCTGTGGAAGTCATTTTCATTCTATTCTTCCCTGTTGCCCCACTCACTGCAGAGCAGCATTCTGGAATAGTTGCTGTAATTTATACTACTCAGAGGATATTTTATTTTTTAAAAGAGGATAAAGTCATTAACCTGGACTAGAATTACAGGGGGCTCAGCTGTTGCTTATAAGGCTCAGCAGCTTATAAGGCTGGTCCCAAATGACGTTACTAATCTCTCCACCCAAATTCCACCCATTTTTTTTTTTCCTTTCATGTCAGAAGCTACCAGTACCTTTACACAAATGGTCCTGGTGAAGTTTGTCTTGCTGTTTAGAGATGGCCTTATAGAGTATGATTTCAGGAGTATTAGAATGGACTTCTTGCCCTTCTCCAACTAACCTACCTACCAACTAACAAACCAACCAACTCACCAACCGATCTTTTTACCATGGGACAGAGCCCTTTATTCCCATGTTTAAAGCCACTGTGAAGTATAAACGACTATGGTAAAATTCTTTGTTGAATGTTTCTATTACTACAAGGTCAGTTTAACAAGGCAGGGGAAATGGAGAAGTTAAAGATGTTCGGAGAAGTTACTGAAACTACAGGGCTCGGGTCACTTTACATGTATATTCCCAATTTTGTTTAGGGCCAGACTGTTAAACACCCTTCATGGAGCAAAACTGGGCTATTTTAGAATAAATTCTCTTGAATGGTGAATGAGTAAGACATGTCTGACTAAAGGATCCAAAATATTTCCAAGTTTCTTTGTTTTAGGCTTCTAGGAGCCTCCCCATACTTTCTCTCTTTGACCATTGCTACTCATATTGACTGCAGGGGCCTTCAACAGTAACTCATTACACAGAGTCACAATCTGATGAGATGTGGCTAGTTTCAGTGCTCTGGTCCTGTGGAAGGGGGTTGTGCTGAGAACTTGGGTATTTTCTTTAGCCTGTGATGGTTTAGGAATTGTTATCTTGAGACATCTCTCTGCCACACCAGGCACAGTTATTCTCCCTTTCTAGATACTTTGGCTTTCTTGATAACTCACTAGTGTGTGTGTATGTGTGTAACAGAAAGGTGTTTCTAATATAGTTTAATTCAAGAACTATTCCTTAGTCACCTACTACGATTAAGACACTGTTCCACGAAAAAAAAAAAAAAGACACTGTTCCAGGCACTGCAGGGATTTGGAGTGAGGCATAGAGACTGTGGCCTTGAGTTAATATTAAAAGTGGGGTGAGGAGATGGGGTTCGGAATGGTGAAGAGATAGAAGACAGCATTTTAAGCATTTTGCTGTATTAAAAGAAAGGAAAATCCCAACTACTAGGGAAGGTATCCTGATTTGCTCAGATCTGCTAGTTTTGTTTTGTTTTCTCCTTCTTCTTTGGTGAGGCTTAGGATCAATCTATAAAAAGTGAAAAATTAATAAAGAAAATATTTTAAAGTACCTGCTCCTAGGAACAAAGCACTTATGAGTGGAACAGTTACTAGCTCTTTAAAGTGCTTGCCCTTGACTTAAAAGAGAACTTTTAAAAAATTCAGTGAATGGGGTGGGCACCATTTCTTAGCTGATTCTCAAATATTCAGGAGCTCATTATCCAGTTGCAGAATTATCTAAGTTGCCCTCTTTTTCTCCTCCTTTTATTTTTGCCTCTCATGTGATCTCTGTGTCCTTTTTATATATTAATTCCTCCATAGCTGGTAGGAAGGAGAATAAAAAGATTAATTGCAAACCTTTAGGTAGATTGGTTAGGAAAAGGCTCTGATGTTTGGGCAAAATGAGGGTAGTTGGTGGATTGCCTATTTGTTCTGGTTCGTTATCGTCATGGATAATGATTGATGGAAACCAATGGAACTGGGCCTGCTGAATGGCTTAAAATCTAGGTGTAGGAGGAAGGTTCAGTTTTTCTTTATTTTATACATTGTCCCATAACCTGCATTATATAATGATTTTGTAAAGTCTTTATGCTTTTTTTTTTGAGTACAGTATTTAAATTTCAGAGTCTAAAATAAACTTCCTGGAAGAGTAAGCTGGGTTAAAATGGTTATAGCTGCAAGGATACTTGCTGTGACATGCTTCCAGAAATCTGTAAGGCAAATATGAGAGTATTTTGGCTCTAATGCTCCTTAGCCAATTAGAGTTTATGGCAGCTGTCATTCAATATTAGTGGCCTATAGTTAAAAGATGAATACTTTAAAATGGATGTGTTTATGGTTCCTTCTCTTATCTCAAGATAAGTGGTTTGGCTTGCTAGCAGGTGGTTTTTTGTTAGGATCCCTTCCAGGATATAAATGGACAGGACGTGGTCTTCCAAAGGATTTCTTTCTTTGGCTCTTTTAAAAGTAGTGTTAGCAAGGGATAATAAGATAAAATGCCTAATGGATCCCTGAACCCACTTTCAGTGAGTTCATGGAAGTCTATAAATGTGCAGCTGGGGAGTGTTCTTTAGAGCCAAGAAGATTACTGTTCATGCTTCTGACTTTGTGAAGGCAGCGCATCCACAACGCCTTTTCCATAACCACAGAAATCAAGTCAGAAGTTTCTCTCTCTCTTTCTTATATTCAAAAACACTATTGAAATGATTGATATATTTTGAAAGAGTAGTTTATAAGAGAGGTATAAGTTAAAATTCTGACCTTTGGATAAAATTTTATAAAGCCCTTTTCTCTCCTTGTCTTACCTTCTTTACTAGCTCCTTTTATAGATTGCGGTCACCAAACACCCTATGATGTTCTCTGCCATTTTGGCAGCTAAATATTGCAGAGGTTGTTTGGATAAAGACATGTTAGAAATAAACTTTAGACATAGAATTTTGAAAACACACATAAAATATACACAGTTACAACGAAAGATTAAATAGAAATCAATGTTTGATATAAGGATTAAAGAATTTATTAAAGTCAATTAACTCCAAAGGGAAAAGGCAATAAAATAAAACCAATAGAAAGGTCAAAAGAATTATGATTTTCCTTGTGGAGGAATGATTGATGTAGAGCCCCATGCTGTTCCCTAAGAATTTAGGATGGTATTTGGATGACTGTGCTTGTTTTGCACTTTGTACTGGGGATGAGTTGGGCAATGATTCCAAGGCTGATGATGAATAGAGAAGTTACTTTCAAATTTCCTCTGGAACAAACTTGTCTGAATTTCAAACTCACCCCTTCAACTCTGATGTGACAGCTCCATGTTTATGTCTCACAGGTATCTCAAATTTTACATGTTTAAATTTCTTGATCTTCCCCTAGAAATATGCTTCTCTTCTGGTCTTCATAAGTAAATAATGTCTCTATCTTCTTAGAACCTTGGGAGCCATCTTTGATGACTCCCTCCACATTTAGTGCATTATCAATTCACCTTGATTGTACTTCCAAAGTGTACCTTTTTTAAAAAAAGTTTTTATTTAAAGTCCAGTTAGTTAACATGCAGTGTAATATTAGTTTCAGGTGTGCAATAAAGTGATTAAACATTTCTGTACAACATCTGGTGCTCATCACAAGTGCACTACTTAATCCCATCACCTATTTAACCCATCACCCAAAGTGTACCTTTACTCCACCAACTTCCCAACCCCACCTCCAAGCCAACAGCTCCTGAGCCTGGGCTTCTGTAGTAACCTCCTAACTGATTTTATAACTTCCATGTTTTACTTATTTTTTTTAGTTTAATGAAGTTTTATTTTTCAAAATGTACAGTTGGTGCCTCTTCATTGGCAGCTGGGGCATCTCCACCCTTGGTGTTTCTGGTATAAATTACTTCAGCTCTGTGCTTTAAAACCAGTTTAATAAGTCCTTTACTAAGGAGCACCTGAAGGGCTGCCCTGGCCAGGGGACCTTGAATCTTTAGTCTCTCAGAAACAACAGCTACGGTTATAAGCTTATCGTTGGGAGTTTCCTTATCGAGTTTGTCATGTGTTGGTTTGTTAAACAAGACCAGGTTATTGAGCTTGTCCCGAACTTTATCTTTGGACTTCTTCTTTTTGGTCTTGCCCCATATTTATTCACTGGGTCTTTGTCTTTTTTGGCTGACTTTGGCATCTTTCTTCTTGTTGTCGTCCTTGGGTGGCACTGTGAAGTCACTCACTAAGATGTCAGACAAAAAGAAAGCTAACTTCCATGTTTTTCTTTCTTCAAACTCTTCTCCACACAATGGTTAGAACTGGGATAAGCCACACCACTGTAATATGGTATCCCCAAAATAGAGTGTTTCAACCAAGGTAGACATTTAATTCTCTCTCAAGTAATATTTAATCTAGGTGGGAGTTTTCAGCTAATGGTCTGTTCTACTATTGTCAAAATATGGTTTCTATTTTGGGCCCCAGACTCCACTTGTTACTGTCTTCCAGCAGCAGGTAGGAGGGAGAGGGCCAGGGGAGCACATAACCTTGTTCTTTTAGGGAGACTGCCCAGGAGCTTAGGGCATTTATATAACTTCCTGAAGGTTACACAGCTATTTGATGGCTGAGGTGATTGGATCTGAGGTTTGTGTGACTCAGAAGCTGTGAGACCACTCTTAGGGGAAAGAAAGCCTATAACTATGCACTCCAAATTAACATTGCACCTATAAAAATTCATATTTTGAAATAATTATGTAATGTTTTCAGTTATTTAGAGTATGGCAGTATTAAGAGTGAAAAGATAAATAGAAATAAGAATATTTGAAAAGTATATCTGTGGATGATAGGAAACAAATATATCACCGTAAGGAAAAAGTATTCACCTTCTGCTGATGGTGTTGGAAACAGAGGTGAGAAAGAGAGTCTCTCTTGTGGGAGTTCTTAACTGCATGGAGCAAAGTCCTCAATAAAATTAAAAACTTAATTTTCAATTCCATTTCTTGGTTGTAGTCACTAAATAGCTCTAGTAGAGAAGTGTTACAAAGTGTAAGTGGCTGCTTTCTCAAGTTACCATCAAGTAGAGAACAGGTGAGTCAGACTTCAGGATACCTAAAGCTATGGCCTTAACCCTGGGCGCTGATTCCTGGCTATATCCATGCCTATGAAATCAGAATTCTGGGGATGGGCCCTGTATGAACTCATACAGGTGGCTAGGTGGCTCACAATTATTTGTTTATTTTCTATGATTTATCTTCTCATGATTCTGGAGATCAGAAGTCAGAGATCAAGGTGTCTGAGGGTTGGTTTCTTCTGAGGCCTCTCTTCTTGGCTTGTAGATGGTAGTCCTTTCCTTCCTGTTCCTTCACAGGTCTTCTCTCTGTACCTGTTTGTATCCTAATCTCCTCTTCTTCACTTCCTTCCCTATTTTTATAAGGATTAGAGCTCACCCCCATGACATCATTTTACCTCTTTAAAGAACCCATCTCCAAGTACAGTCAGATTCTGAGGTACTAGGTATAGGACTTCAACATATGAATTTTGAAGGGACACAATTCAGCTCATAACAAGACCAAAGAATCAGTTTTTAACCCCTGCCCCCAAGTGGTTCCAATATGCAGCCAAATTTGACAGTCAGTATCCTTTGTAGGATTCTCTAACCTGGCTCCATTAGAATCATTTGAGTAGCTTAAAAAAAGTAAAAAACACCAATACTTAGGCATCACCCTCAGAGGTTTGATTTGATCTGTGTGGGATGGGCTATTGTTAGTTTCTAAAAGCTCCTTGGTAACTTAAATATGTGACCAGGTTTGGACACCACTGTCCTATTGGTTGTATTTCTTAACTGTAAATGAAAGCATATTTCTTATCTTTCTCTAAATTTTTTCTTTGAAAATTCATAAGAAACACACCTCCTTTTTTATGAAAGATGTATATTCAACAAAGTAGTATTCAGGTCTAAAAAAGAGCTAAATACTTCCAAGGTGGTATAGTTTCAAGTGTCAAGCATGAGTTTTGCAATATAATTTTGCATTAGGCTTACTGTGTTTTTCTGCTTAATGAAAATAAATCAAAGCAACTTGGGTATATCACTCAGAAAGCCAACCAAGTTAGGTAACGGACACTATAATGATTAAGTTGACTAAAATGTGGTAACTTTTAGTGAGGAATTTTTTTAAATGTAACTTTTTTACTTTATTCTTTTTTAGATCACAGAATTTCCCTTTCAGCAAATACAAAGTTGATTAAAAAATTTTTTTTAATTGAAGTATAATTGACATACAGTGTTATATTAGTTTCAGGTGTACAACATAGTGATTTGACAATTCTGTACATTGCTCAGGCTCACCATGATAAGTGTAGTCCCCACTGTCACCATACAATGTTATTAAAATATTATTGACTATATTCCCAATGCTGTATTTTCATCTCTGGGACTTACTTATTTTATAACCGGAAGCTTGTACCTCTTAATCCCTTTTGCCTATTCCTAGGGAGGAAATTTCTTGATTAAAGAAATGATGTTTTTTGGCTTTCGGGAGGAGGCTGGATTTTCCTTTCCAGATGATATCAAAATCTGATGGAAATTCATTGATTTCATCAGGCCAATTTCTGTTTTGAAGTGAAGCCACTTACCTGGCATTTTTCATTACAGCTTGACGACAGCTGGCTCCTTCCCAGAATGCAGTACTGTGACAGAGATTATTTTATAAAGTCATGGATCAGCTGCCTTTGTAACTTGCTTTAATTGATTATGTGTATGTTACTTCACTCTCTGGGCTTAAAAGAAGGCTGCACTTAGGTGAGGAAACAATATTATTGTTTCATTGATAAAAGACCATTTCTTTCATGCTATATTACACTGTCTTTCCCATTGTGCCTTAATAATATTTTTGGTTTCAGGTTTTTTTGACAGTTGTTTTTAAATACTATAATTTCTATTTTGACTGAATTATGTAGCTTTAGAAGCAGTATTTAAGATCACAAAACCATCATTTGAACTATATAAGTATACTATTCCAGGAGCATAGTTGATTTTTTTTTTTTTAAAGATTTTATTTATTTATTCATGAGAGACAGAGAGAGAGACAGAGGCAGAGGGAGAAGCATGCTCCCTGCGGAGCAGGGACCCCGATGCGGGACTCGATCCCAGGACCCTGGGATCATGACCTGAGCTGAAGGCAGAGGCTTAACCGACTGAGCCACCCAGGCGTCCCGCGTAGTTGATTTTTATTTGTCCTTTCTCTGTTGATTTCTGACAGAGATCTGAGGAAGTGAGCTTTTTTTTTTTAAAGATTTTATTTATTTATTTGAGAGAGAGAGAGTGAGAGAGAGCAAGCACGAGCAGGGGGGTGGGGGCAGAGGGAGAGGGAGAAGCAGACTCCTCACTGGGCAGGGATCCTGACTCAGGGCTCCATCTCAGGACCCTGGGATCATGACCTGAGCCGAAGGCGGACGCTTAAACAACTGAGCCACCTAGGCGTCCCAGGAAGTGAGCTTTTAAGTAAAACAAAACAAACAAGAAAAAACTTCAACTATTATTACAAATGTGCAGTACATAGTCACTTTCTAAAGTTGTGGGGTACCC
>NC_058405.1:156184375-156185403 GCF_002201575.2 Neomonachus schauinslandi
CCTCCCCTCCCCTCCCCTTCCCTTCCCTTCCCTCTTTCTTTCTTTCTTTCTTTCTTTCTTTCTTAATTGCATCATTTCTCTTTGTCTTTGTACAACACAGATTTTCCCTATCTGGAAAATTCTTCCCTGCATAACCCCTGATACCATTCATTGAGTTTCTTAGTCTTTTCCCTACCAAAATTCCAGAAAGAATGATGTATTTCTTCCTTACCACTAAGCTTTGGGCCTCTTGTTTTTACCACTCTAAACCTCCCCGCCCCTCAGTAATTATGAAATCAATTTTCTTTTCTAGAAGTTAGATTGGCATTTCAAAGCAGGAAATAAAAAGTATGAAGAAAACTATAAAGAGAAAAAAATTTTCTATCTTCTTTAGAAAATGAAATTGGAAATACAAAAAGGATACATAAATTTTATCTATTATGAACATTTGATGAGTAAATATGGTTGTCCCCAAAAAAGACTGTGGCTTCCTCCAAAAGATAAGATTGGAAGATAAATCTGTCCTAATTTATCCTTGACATCGTCATCACAAGTACTCTTGTCTAATGATCCATAACTAAGGCTTTGACTATAGTACCTGATGATGGATACTCGGATGGTTTACTGCAAGATGTTTTAAACAGATCTCTCCTGATTTGGAAATTTTTCTTGTAACAATGCAGGAATCCCATTATTACTAGAATATCAGAATATCTGCCACATTTGCTGGAGTTGCCCGTAATTTATAAACTTTTATTTTTCTTTATTCCTTTATTTCTTAATTATTTAAATTAAACAATTATGGTGACAGTATTATATGAAAATTATTAAATCAAATATTTTTATAGAGCATATGACAAAAAACACTATTCTTTTTTCTCTTCTCTTACTGCCTTGTTTCACTTACTAGAAGAACCACTTCAATGTTTTTAGCTACTTGTTCTGGCATTTACTTCCTTATTTGAAAATAATATGCCTCTTGATTAATCATTTTTACTTTCTATTAGGCTATATGAGGATCTTTTTTTTTTTTTTTTTTTAAAGATTTT
>NC_058405.1:156185503-156323032 GCF_002201575.2 Neomonachus schauinslandi
AACTTTTTTTTTTTTTTTTTTTAAAGATTTTATTTATTTATTTGAGACAGAGAGAATGAGAGACAGACAGCATGAGAGGGAGGAGGGTCAGAGGGAGAAGCAGACTCCCTGCCGAGCAGGGAGCCCGATGCGGGACTCGATCCCGGGACTCCAGGATCATGACCTGAGCCGAAGGCAGTCGCTTAACCAACTGAGCCACCCAGGCGCCCATATGAGGATCTTTACTTACTTATACCTCATCTTTAAGTTCAAAATCCCACATAAATTGCTGTTATTTCCAAGCATGCTCTGATTTGAAATGATTTGAAATGAAACAAAACTGCACTAAATAATTTGGTTTATGTAGTAAAGTTAAAAACTTTACTTCTTCCTTATATAATTTATTATGTCTAAATTTTTAGTTACATCTTTTCCCAGTATCTTCTTATGACTATGTCA
The DNA here is from genome assembly GCF_002201575.2 of Neomonachus schauinslandi. NCBI lineage: Eukaryota > Metazoa > Chordata > Mammalia > Carnivora > Phocidae > Neomonachus > Neomonachus schauinslandi. Next base: position 156,185,942 of record NC_058405.1, read on the forward strand.
GTGCTTTCCACAGTTGAGTGATCTCTTGTGTGACTGCATTTCTTTTCTTATTTTTGTTGTTATTTTTAGCCGGAGTTAATAATTGCCTCATTTTTTCCCTTTAATGTTTTTGGAATGCTATGTCTTCCAATGTCCTCTAACAGTTCTGCAAAATATCTCTAGTACAGTATTCTGTATGCTCAAGCAGCCAGATAATTTACCAACTCCCCTTTTTTTCCTGCTTCTTAGAGTCCTCTGCCTCCTGTCCCTGTGTGCACTGTGTTCACAGGGCCTGAGGCACAGCTGTTACTCTGGGAGGGCCCACTGCCTCTCTCTTTGTTTTCTAAATCCATGTCCTATTCCTTTTTAGTTTATTTTTTGGTTTTGGTTAAGGCATAACTTGTAGTGGCTTCTTGAAAAAGTGTGTTTGGGAAATGAATTTTGTAGACTTTGCATGTCTAAATGGACTAATTCACCGCAAGTTGATCAGAGAAGTTAGCTAGATCTTTTTTTGAGGGGCCTACCCACCCACAAAATATCGTTATACCTAAGCCTTTTCTCTTGGGCAGTTTAGTTTCACCAGAGAAGGATCCCCAATCTCTTGACAAGGGGAATGCAACCTGAAGGCAATTTCTGTGATCACTGTACAGATTTTCACATATTGCACTTGTTTTCAGCATTGTACCTTTCACTTGCCCTCTTTCATGACTGCTGTGCCTGAGTCTGAAACCTCTGTCATTTACTTTCTCTGGAAAATAAACCTCAGATTTCTAGTGGGTGCTGAAGGTTAGGACTTGGGAGCTGTGGTGTGCTGGTAAATGTTTAACAACTAGCTCTCTAAAAAATTCAAAACAAAACAAAACTCTGATTTGTAGCATTTGCCACCTTCTCCAAATATTCATCTTATAGTTGATTTCAAGCTACCAATGTGAGGTCACTGCAGAGTTCACCCTTGCAAGCTGGTACAAACCAGCTGCAGCCCACCAGTGATTGAAAGAGTCTAAAAATCCCTTCATTTTAGCAACTGCCCTTACTTTCATCTTCCAAAGTACCCAGCATCTCCATTTCGTAAGCATTTCCAGGGGCAAATTGGCTTGCTTCTTGTAGTCATTGGCTTGATTTTTCTCCTCTCTGCTAAAATGTTCCTTCCATCTGCTTTCCATCTTCAAATGTTGGATTATAGTCACTTCTTCATTTCACTGAAGTTGGAGTTTGTGTTTTTGTTTCCTGTCATCTTTGTGGTTTCAGAATTTTGAGAGCAGAAGGGAGCAAAAATGCCTTTATGTTGCCATCATGATACCAAAGGTTCTACTCATTTTTCTAAATAAAAGCTAGAGTTACAAAATGACACCTGTTGTTGTTAATAATATTTTGAATAATCTTGTCCAAATCTTTAAAAACCTAACTTATAGTGTAAGATTCTGAGAAGGAATTTTTGACTTTGCTACATAGACCAGATTATTCAGTGCAGCTCTGTAGTACATACATTTCAGATCAGGGCGTGCTTGGAAATTGCAGCAATTTGTGGTGGGATTTTGAACTTAAAAGCTGTGAAGGAATATGGGTTAGGGGAGATATAGTTCAAGTGTTGAGTTACCTTGTGTTAGACCCTCATAGGTCCTTTATCAGATATTGTAAGCAAAGGTAATATTGAGTTCTGAGGAAGGTAATTTTGGAGGGAGATTGAGTGAGGGTGGGGATGGGGGCATATCATTTCAATTTTCAGATTAGAAATACAGAATTAGAAACATAGAATGTCCTAATAAAATGTGTACACCTTTTAGATGTTAATAGCAAAAACATCCTGTTGTTTTTTTCTATTTTTGGTCAACAATGATCTACAAGACAGGATAACATAGTGGTTAAAGCATAGAATTCTCAGTGCTTCTATCTCAGGGTGTTAATCTGCCAGATGCTAGTCATGGGACTTTGAGCAAGTTTCTTCATCTCTTGATGCCTCAGTATTCTCATCTGTAAAATTAAGATAGGAATAGAAACTCCTCATATTTTGAGGATTGAGTAAGTTAACATATTTAAGGCACTTACAGTGTGTGAAGCATAGTAAGTGCTTGATAAACAGTAGTTATTGTTACTGTTGCAATTGGCATTAGTAATAACCAAATTTGCATTGATTAATACTTGTCTACTTACTTATTAAAATATACATCAATATGTATTAATGTCACATTAAAGTCATAATACCCACATGTTTTATTGGAATCTGTTTTTGTGTGTGATCCATAGTTCTTTTGTAGCTTCATCACCCTTCCAATAATTTGGTAGATAGAAATTCAGCACCAACTATGTACAGTTTTACTGTGCTAAATGCTGAGGTTATAGGGTTTCCTAAATGGACTTATTATTTGGACAAAAAAATAATATTAGAACCTTTCCTCGTTCTTTTTTAAAATTTTTAAATTCTTTAAAAGATTTTATTTATTTATTTGAGAGAGAGAGAGTGAGAGCATGAGCAGTAGGGAGGAACAAAGGGAGAAGGAGAAGCAGGCTTCCCGCGGAGCAGGGAGCCCGATGCGGGGCTCGATCCCAGGACCCTGAGATCATGACCAGAGCCAAAGGCAGATGCTTAACTGACTGAGCCCCCCAGGCGCCCCAGAACCTTTCCTCCTTCTTCACACCAAAATAAACTCCAAATGGATGAAAGAGTTAAACCTAAAAAAAAAAAAATAGAGCCACAGAAGTACGGATAGGAGGTATGGGTGAATATTTCAGTGTATTAGAGGTAGAGGAAGCTTTTCTATTTATTGACATAAAATCAGAAACATTAACACAAAAGATGGGTACATTTTACTAAATAAAAATTTAAGTTGTGACTGAGGGAGGAATCATCAAAACAAAGTCAAGAGTGAAATGCAAAGTAGGGAAAATAATGACAGCACATATGATACATAAGAGTAAATTTAATTGCCAATTAACTGGAAAATGGCAAACAGCCTAAAAGAACACTACACGAACAGGCCATTCACAGAAAAAGATGTTACAAATGTAAAGATCTGCAAAGTTCGTCACTAAAATTTAAAGAAATTTAAATCAAACAAAAGATACTTTTCATTTATTGGGAACGGTGGTATGGGTAGAGTGGGAGGAGACACACGTATGAACAGAAAACCACCATTTCCAGGGTCCTGAGTCAAGGGAGAATATCCTTTGGGGGTGGGATTATTTTGGCTTCCGACCTGAGTGCCCAATCCCCTCTTTATCTCTGCTTTCGTATACCTTCTTGAGTGCTCTTTCCTTGCCTTTTTGTCTCCTTGGAAAAATACCTTGGCAGGCTACCTGAGATTTAATGAGGCCTTCCAGCTGTGCATTAGTCACATATAGCAATTACTTCACATTCATATGAGCCAAGCATGTTCAACATTTAAAAAAAACTCCCTTCTGAAGAGCTAGAGTTGCCTGGTGTATGGCCATTTGGTTTGATTTTGATATTGTTTTCTGAGACCTTCTGCTGTAGATCCCTGTATACATCTTCCTCAGGGGCCCTGACTCTAGAGGGAAACAAACCAAACCAAACCCTTAGAGCTTCTGGGGGAGAAAGGGACTAGATTGGTTTGTTTGTGGGTTCACTTATTCATAAATATTTACTGAGTACTTACTATGTATCAGATACTACTCTAATCATTGGGCATGTAAGAGTGAACATAGGTTTCCAGGGAGCTTATTCTGGGTGGGGGGAGGGACAGACAATTTAAAAAATTAAATAAAAATTTCAGATGGTTGCTGGGAAGAAGGTAAAGTCAGGTAATAAAGAGTAGAAGGGTGGGGGCACCTGGGTGGCTCAGTTATTAAGTGTCTGCCTTCGGCTCAGGTCATGATTCCAGGGTCCTGGGATCGAGCCCCGCATCGGGCTCCTTGCTCAGTGGGGAGCCTGCTTCTCCCTCTCCCTCTGCCTCTCCCTGCTTGTGCTCTCTCTCTCTCTCTCTGTCAGATAAATAAATCTTAGAAAAAAAAGAGTAGAAGGGTAGAGGTAGTCAGATAAATATATACATATGTACGTGCATTACATACACACACACACACTAGTGCTTCTCAAACTTTAGTGTGCATCAGAGTCACCTGTAGGACTCATTAAAACATTAAGATTCCTGTGCTCTCTCCCTCAGGGCCCCTGATTTAATAAGGGCCTGGTGTGAGTCCTGCGAATGTACATTTTGTTTTAAAGATTTTATTTATTTATTTGAGACAGAGAGAATGAGAGACAGAGAGCATGAGAGGGAGGAGGGTCAGAGGGAGAAGCAGACTCCCTGCCGAGCAGGGAGCCCGATGCGGGACTCCATCCCGGGACTCCAGGATCATGACCTGAGCCGAAGGCAGTCGCTTAACCAACTGAGCCACCCAGGCGCCCGCAAATGTGCATTTTTAAAAAGTTGTCGGGTGTTGCTGCTGCTGTAGAGACTACACTTTGAGAACCACTGGTGTAGATTATTAGGTGGCCCCAGAACGCCTCCAAAGAGGTAATGTATTTGGGTAGAGACCTGAATGATGAGAAGGAACCAGTGAGATGAAGATGGTCAGTGGTGGGGGGTGGGGGGTGGAGGGTGGGAATGAAGAGCTTTACAGGTAAAGCAGAGAAACTGTGGTTTGAAGAAAGCCTTCAGAGTGGCTAGTGAGGCTAGTAATGAATGGAGGGGATGGGGGCAAGAGATGAACTCAGAGAGGAAGACATGGAGAGCAGGGGTCCTCTACTCTGAAAGCACACTTTAAAACAACCACAACAATAGCACAATAATAAACCAGTGCTGGAGTCCACCTCCAGAGACTTTGATTTAATTAATCTGGATGGCACTTAGGTATTTTTTTTTTTTTAAAGATTTTATTTATTTATTCATGAGAGACAGAGAGAGAGAGAGAGGCAGAGGGAGAAGCAGGCTCCCAAGGAGCAGGGAGCCCGATGCGGGACTCGATCCCAGGACCCTGGGATCATGACCTGAGCCGAAGGCAGACGCTTAACCATCTGAGCCACCCAGGTGCCCGGCACTTAGGTATTTTTAAAAGCTCTTTATGTGTTTCTGATGAGCAGCCAAAACTGAGAATGATGGATACAGGCCCTTTGTAACAGCGTAAAGATTTTATTTCAAGTGTGATGAGAAGCCATTGAGAAGTAGAGGACATATGTGGGTTTAGTTTCTAGATGCTAGAATGGATTTTGTAAGGGGTTAAGAGTGAATGGGGACACCAGTTAGAAAATGTTACAATTGTCTAGGTTAAAAGTGTTGTTGGCTTTGTTTAGGCAGTAGTGGTGGGTATGGTGAAAAATGGGTTGCAGGATGGTGGATGGGATTTTGGGTAGAACAAAAGAGACTTGCTGGTGGATTGGATATGAGAAGTGAGAGAGAGGGAGCATCAACTGTGATTGTAAGGCTACCTTTCAACTGGGTGAAAGGTGACACCATGAACTGTGAACATTGGGATAGAAACAGTTTTGGGGAAAAATAAAAAAGCTTTTATTTTGGTTTTGTTAACTCAAAGATGCCTTTAAGAACAGTGAAGAACCAGATGTGTTTTAGGGAAAGAAAGTGGGAATGAGGATAAACCCATGCCTTGCTCCTTTGACAGGTCTGTTATGATAGCTGGCTAGGAAAGGAGTATTGTTCATGTAGATTTCACATGCATCTTGGAAACAGTAACCTCTTCTGTAAGTGTGTGGCTTTTTAAATGGGTGAACACAATCATGGCAAGAGCTTTCTAGAAAACCTGTGAGCTTGAGCTGGTGGGCATATGGTAGGCCCTCAATAAACATTTGTTGAGTTAATCAATGAATGATGAGTGAACTGGGGACTTCTATATATCAAGCCTATTTATCATTTTCTTGGGTGATTTGTATTCAGATTACATTATGTAGGGAAAAACAAATATCCGGTGGCTAAAGATTATGTCCCAATTAGATTATCATAAAATATTTAACTGGTCAAATGAATCCAAAAGGGTAGAAGGCTTTTGGTGTAACTTGTGTTGAATTCCTTGTGATACCCAAGGCAGAGGGATAGTAAATTGGATCTCCCAAGACCTGTCTGGATTTCTAGTTCCATGTCATGTTTGCCTTTTTGCTTTTTCTCATGAGCCAGTGTCATCTGTGGTTTTAGCAGAATCAGACCAGATTTGGAACCTGCCTTCATAGAAAGTTCTCCTGCTTCTCTGTATGCCAGGGTGAGGAGAGGTTTCAGGGGCCAGAGTTCTTATAAGCCAGCTTGGTGCAGTGTGGAATGTGGGATCATAGGGGACTTACCTGAGATTTCAAAGATGATCAATATTTGCCTATATGTACCTTTTCTGATGAACCAAAAGTCAGAATTTATTTCTGAAAAGCAGAGTCAGTTCCCACAACTAGAGAGATCAGAGAAGAGGCTGGAGAATGGTTGCCAGACTGTACTCAGATGCCCAAACTTATGAATGATCATGTGGAGTCACTCCTTAGTTCAGGCTGCACTGTCCCTAAATCATGGAGTGGAGAGATACCCAAACTCATTTCTCCTTATTAGCTCCATTTAGGGACAAATGATTCCACTTCAGTCTTGTGAAATGGGAATTAGTAGTTAAATCCAAATCTTAACAACTATCATTCAAGTTCTGAAGGGAGGGAAAAGCTCTATTTGTAAAAACAGCTTGAAAATTCACTTAGGGGCACAAAGTGAAACAGAGGAACATGTTGGAGGCTAGACCCAAGGTTGCAGGGGAGAAGAGGTAAGTTGACATCCTGCCATAAGGAGGGGAGTTTGTTGTGCTCTTTCCAAAGAGGTAAACAGAGAAAGAGAGGAGAGAGAAGCTTGCAGATGCTGCAAAGCTGGGTGAAGGGACCTGTGGAAATAATCCAGTGGTAGGATGGCCAAAAGATAAGTTAAGAAGAGATGCTCAGTGTTTGATTTGAAATTGTTTGCTTTGCTCTTGTATATACTCCTTTTATATCTCTCTTTAAATAATTGACAAAGTCTCTCATCTTCATGGAAGCTTTATGTGAGTGGGGTAATGGATGGGGACCTCAGTAAAGCTTGAGTTTGGCATTGGGTCAAATGGTGGAGGACAGACAAAGCTGTGGAAGTAGGAGTTGAATTGACTTTGAGAATGCAAATTCTGCCCCATCCTTATCCTCTACACACCTAAGGAATCCTCAGAAATTTTGGGCAGGGCTTTGGTGGGAGACCCAGACCCCAGTTGACTATTGAGTTGTAAAATTTTGGATAGCAAAGATGATTTCTCTTGAAAAATCTAGGGTTCTTGCTCTTTTAAAGTAATTTGGGCCCCAGTGGCTCTTCTTCAGCTTTACTAGATGTTGCATTAAACCCATGCTCCTGACTCATGAGTTTTTTCACTATCTGCTTCTCCAACTAGTGCAGTCTCCTTTGTCTGATCTCCCTTTGTTTTGGATCTGGTTCTCCTTCCCTTGCTCCTGTGGCTTTGTGGGAGATCAATTCTTCAGTTCTATACCTGGGTAGGGAACTATTGTACCCTGTCCAGCACCTGAACCTGGAAGACCTCTGATCACTCAGGAAGGGAGATCAGACATGATTAATGTTCTGGAAATTGTTTACCTGAATGTGACTATGGGTAGACATTTGTTTTCCAAAGATCATGTATACCACGATCACATGGATTTAAACAGGTAAGGATTTATGGCATATCAAATGATATTAAGAGATCATTTCACTTAAGAGAGGAAGAAGACAACAAAAGATTCATTATTAGCCATCTTGTAAACCCCAGAACCAGTGCCTTGAAAATATTTTGTGTACTGCAAATATCAAAGTCAGCACATATGTTTCTGGAGGAAATAATTAAAAATGCTAACATAAGATAATTTAAAAATATTTTAATATTTCTACTGAGTCTATTTTGCTACTTCAGAATTTGCTAAATATAAGCAGGCAGAATTGTAAACTAGGAAAGTGGTTTATATGTGCATACTGACCTTTTGACTTCACTCTACCAGTTGCTTAATATTCTCCTATAATGAAATTGTTTCCAGTAATAAAATTGCCTTGCAAAAACTTCTTAGGTTATCTGAGGCCAAAATTAGACACCTAGAATAACAAGAAAATAATTCTTGCCTAAGGGCTGCTTTAGACAAGAAAAGCACGGTTGTGAAATCATTGTAAATGCATTTCTTCCTGTAGAATTTGCTACTTAGGAGGTTCATTGTGTTTCAGCTAAGAGTCTAGAGGTGGCAATAGTGGAAATAGTGGCCTGAGAAGATCAGGGGTACAATAAGGTACCCGACTTGAAAGGCTATACAATTTGTGGTTAAATTTGGTGAAGGTTTAGTTACAAAATGAACAAACATATATGTTTTCACACCATGCTGATTTTAAAATAAAAATTGCATATAAATACCTATAGTGGATTGCCTTTGTTGTCTATCCAGCACTATCCTTTGCTTTCTTTTGGGAACAGTGCCTCCTTACCTTTGGGAATGGCTCAAGCTTCCAGTGGGCACTGCTTTCCTACTCCATCATTTCTCTTATCACCACAGTGGGCCACAGTGGACTGGTCAGTAGTGAGCATCTGACTCAAGCTGGTCCTTCCCCTGAGATTTTCAAATGAATTAGGAAAAATTTCCTTTGGGCTGGGGGAATTTATAATGTGTGAAACCCAGGAGCTTCTGATAACTAGGTTTGCTGCCCCAAAAAGGAAACCAATCTACAGTGAAAGGGTCAGACTGTGGAGAGAAGTGTACTTCTTGCAGTTTGAGTGTTCAGTCCCTTAATAACGTAGATACTTTAGTATGCTTCCTATATATTTTTACTCTGCTTAAGCTGATCTAACCTTGGTTTTTGTCACTTAGCAAAAAGAATCCTGATGAACATACGGGCACTGTATGTAGGAAAGATGTTTTATTAAAGGCTGGCAGGTTGGCATCAAAGTAACAGGTTTTTAACCCTCTGAACTGGTTGGTTGTTGGATATGACTGAGGAACATGGACTTGGGTTGGTAGAAGTCCCATTGATTAAGTGATTGATTGTTTTCTGATAAATATTTAATGGTCCACAAGGCCAATCAAGAGACTTAAAGACTAATCAGTCTCTTTTGGTTGGTTAGGACAGTTGTCCGAACTCATTCTGTGTGGTGAGTGTTCATGATCAGTTTACTGGGACTGATTGGACCCTATCACTGTGTTCCCTGCCTGAGCAAATAGGTCCTTTCTGAAGCATGTGTCAGGACAGCCTTGGAGTATACCCTTGAGGCTCCTTATTGGCAATATAGTCAAGTAGTGAAAGTTTATGTCCTGTCTTAAACCTTCCCAGCTCTAAGTCCATACTTTCTTGCTGATGAGCCAAAGAATGTGATAAACTACTCTCTGCTTAAGTGAAATTCATTGATAATGGCTTATTTTGTTTCCGCTTCCAGTTAGTGCTTACCTTTTAATTCACTGGAGCAAGCTACTTGTGGATTTAAGGTATGATAGTAAGAGAAGGGGAGAAATGACTTTTTTTGTGGAAGCAGCACCCAATTATCAGTAGGAGAAGCCATTAAATTTATCAATGCTGAAATTCTTCCTAGTGATGAGCCTCTCATAGAGCATGACCCCTCTTGGTAAATAGTATTTTATATCTTATATGTATTCTGATGTGGATCCTACATTATTGCTTTTATGGGAATGAGTCATATTTCCACATAGTATAATAATATGTACCATTTGTAGAGAACTGCCATGTGCTAGATACTGCTGGTGCTTTCACACACTTTATCTCATTGAATGCAATCTTCGGAACAGTGTTATTTTATAGGAGAGGAAAACTGAGCACAGAGAATTTAAGCAGCTTAGCTAAGGTCGTCCATTTAATAAGAGGGCATAACTCAGAAGACACCCACCAATGTTGTGTTTTCATATTGGGCTCCTTGTCTGTAGAGTTACCTCCTTACCTGCCTTTTTAGGTGGGGAGTGGGCAGTGGTTGCCATGGTAATCCCAAGGGAGAAGAAGGCCTCTGGCAGCTTGCATTGATCATGATCTAACCCAGCTATGAAGGAGTCTTTTTTTTTTTTAAGATTTTATTTATTCATTTGAGAGAGAGAGAGAGCACAAGAGAGCACAAGCAGGGGGAGAGGCAGGGAGAGAGGGAGAAGCAGACTCCCCGCTGAAGGGGGAGCCCGACGTGAAGCTCGATCCCAGGACCCTGAGATCATGACCTGAGCTGAAAGCAGATGCTCAACCATCTGAGCCACCCAGATGCCCCTGGAAGAGTCTTGATATCAAGTAAGAATCACTAAATCCTACACACAGACTGAGTGCAGGTTGATTATCTCCTATTTTGATCAGAGGTTAATTCCTTGGGTTATTGAGAATTATTAGGTAGTACCTTATGGTGATTGAGTTACTGACAGAATTTATGGGTTTCTTAATAATTTCTTTTGATTCTAATTCCTAGAGGCATTTCATACCTGAAAGTTATAAATGGACCAGAATTATACACTTGCTTAATATGTTAATATATCAATGATCAGCATTTCACCACTAACTCCATTTTATTTTATTTTTTAAAAAGACTTTATTTATTTGAGAGAGAGGGAGAGACAGAACATAAGCAGGGGGATGGGCAGAAGGAGAGGGAGAAGCAGACTCCCTGGTAGTAGGGAGCCCGATGCAGGACTCTATCCCAGGACTCTGGAATCATGACCTGAGCTGAAGGCAGATGCTTAACCAACTGAGCCACCCAGGTGCCCCACCACTAACTCCATTTTAGAGGCATCTGGATTGATGTACTGATACTCTCCTACTAAATTCAATTAGATCTATAAGGATCAAAGTCTTTTCTAAGTGTTTTATTATATTTTCTAAGTGTTTTTAATAGTACTTTGTGTATTCCAGAGTTGGTTTTTTTTTCTAATGTTGTTCCATTTTTGCTAATTTCCTAAGTAGACACCAATGTCATAGTAGGATATATCTGCGTGAATCTTGACTGGTCCACAACCTAGAACTAGTACACAACTCCATGAGGGGACAAAAAAGCTATCTTGCTCTGTGTGTATGTGGCTGGTCTTTTATTTTTCTGCCTTGTGTCCCAGTATATGCACTGGGGCTGGTACCCCATCATTTGGGTACGAATAGTTAGAATTGAAGGCCTGTGAGAGAGCTTTGCCATACCAGCTGTAGGACCTTGATCCTCATTTTTAGACCTTAGAATGAGGTGACTGAGAGAAATGATCTGCAGGTTTCATTCCAACTGAAAAGCTGGAATTTTCTAATGCTGGAGAACTGGAGATTTGTTTTCTGGTGTCTGATCACAAAGCTTTTTGGAAGTAGAATAAAACACCACAAATTATGTTGTTCACTGTGTTGGGATAGAAATTGAAGGCAGGAAGGCCTGCAGAGAGTCTCAACTTAGTTTCTCAGATGGCTTTCCCCTCTTTCCTTCAAAATGATGGGGAGAGATTTTTAATCTTTATCATTTTGACATCTGTGGTTTCTTTTTTTTTTTTTTTAAAGATTTTATTTATTTATTCATGAGAGACAGAGAGAGAGAGAGAGAGAGGCAGAGGGAGAAGCAGGCTCCCAAGGAGCAGGGAGCCCGATGTGGGACTCGATCCCAGGACCCTGGGATCATGACCTGAGCTGAAGGCAGACGCTTAACCATCTGAGCCACCCAGGCGCCCGACATCTGTGGTTTCTTTAATGAACAATCATCATAGTGGGTGTCAAGAACTATGTGGTAATTTATAATTATTCTGCGGCATCATGTAATATGTGTGCATCTTGGGAATAAAAGCTTTAGAGAAATTTTTTGGCTAAAGTATGATTACATTCAGAAAGGAGGAGCTTTGTAAGTGATAGCACCTCCAGACTTCTATGAATTTCATGTTTAAGTTCATTAATGGCAGGAACTGTTTTTGGTAGTCTGCAATGTGCACTGTTCCTTTGTCCTTCTATATGGCAATAATGGGAGAGCTTTTGACAGGTGATAATGGTGATTTATTTTAATTTAGAGGATAAAAAAGTATTGAAAGAAATTTTCTCTTTGAGAAGAAACATTTGAGAAATCTCTTAAGGATTTGGGAATGGTATGTCAAGAATTACTATACTAAAATTGGGAACAGTTTCTAATTCCTATGGGAATATATATATATATATAGATAGATATATATATTCTATATATATCTATATATATCTATATATACTATATCTATATTCCCATAGGAATATAATATATATATATCTATATTCCCATATCATTTTCATAACATATATGTTCATTTTCTAGGTGTATATGCTAATTAAAATCAGAACATTCTACATTTTAGGAACAGATATTACTTCCATTAATCTTTTCCTTCCCATGCCTATACCCATTACTTTAATTTGGGTATATATCATTCACTCTTCTGGATTATTGTAGGAGTCACGTTGCTTTTCTTCTGGCTCTCACCCTTTTCTAAATACTACTTTGTATCAGATAGAGCAAACCAGCTACAATCAGATTAAAGCCTTAAGTGGCTTCCTACTGTCTAACAAATAAAACCCAAACACTGTAGCTTAGCAATGAAGATCCTTGATAGTCAGGTGGGATTCCAGCCTTGTCCACCATAACTCTCCAGCCAGTACTCTGTGTCCTAGTGGATTTGACTACTTGCTTTACTTGGTTGTTCTTCTGTTTTTTTCTTCCACAGACATTTGCTTGTGCTGCTTCTTTATATATTGGCTTCCTTCCATCTTATAATCAAGTCAAGCTTGACTGTCCAGGCCTTCTCAAAAACCCTTAAATTCATTCATTCTTTCTAATTCACTTCCATTAAAGTAATCTTTCTTTCCTTTAACTCTGCTAGAATATTGAAACTCAAACATTATGATTATTCCTTTGTGTTACTGTTGTTTCTTACATACATATTCTTTATGTTATGTCCTTTGACTAGATTCTAACTTTTGGGGGCAGAGACCATGTCTTTTGTTTTGTTTTTTCCTTGAACAGTACCTTGTGCAGGGTTGGCCTTGGTTAACTGCTAGTTGAATGGGCCAGTGGATGACTGGTCCTGGCAAAACCCCTTCCCTTGCTGCTTCTTTATTCTTGCTTCTTTCTTTGATTTAGAAATCTCTCACTAATGTGAAGTTGGTGAGTTTTGTGTGATACTGGGTACATGTAGATGTGTTAGTCTACCCTTAGGCTGATAAATTGTAAACACTGGTATTCTAGTCCTGAATCTAGTCCTCAGATTGCTGATGTTCTCCTGTTCTCAGATCATCTCCTTTACAGGAACAGCCACTTCACTCTTGGCCCATCTGGCCTCTGCTCAACCAGGAGTCACCCTTCTGGAGAACCCTTCCTCCTGATTTAAGTGCTAAAGGGAAGAATAACAGTTTTTATACCCAAAGCCTTATTTTGCCCACATCCTTATTTTCTTGGGCATATTCCCTCTCTTCTAAGTCAAATCCTACCTGTTGAAATTGTTGGTTTCCCTTATTTTTATTTTTCACCTTCAATCAATTCCTTAATTGTGCCACATAGTTCTGCAAAATATTTCCCATTTTTTTTTAAAGATTTTATTTATTTATTTGAGAGAGAGAGAATGAGAGAGAGCACATGAGAGGGGGGAGGGTCAGAGGGAGAAGCAGACTCCCTGTCGAGCAGGGAGCCCGATGTGGGACTCGATCCAGGGACTCCAGGATCATGACCTGAGCCGAAGGCAGTTGCTTAACCAACTGAGCTACCCAGGTGCCCAATATTTCCCATGTTTTAAGTTGTCCTAAAGCAGATCCACTCTGTTAAAAGATGATTTTTGACCTTCTCAAATTCAAACACAAAGAGACCCAAGTTTTTATATCCAGTTCTCAATGATCAAAAAGACTTCCATATTTCTGGCCTCTCTCAATTTTCTCTCATATGGCTTCCCTTTACTTGTGTGCTAGCTCCTGTATTTGGGTAAGTTCAGTTTATTAGCTGATAACTGCTCTCTGGTTAAGAGTTTGGTGGGGTAAAAGATTAAAATACAAGTGAATTGGACTTTTTTGGGGGAGAGGCATGGGGATCATTTAAATATTCCATGAGTCCATATTATTTCTAGCTTACTTTTTAAACTACTGTGTGTATATTTTTCTTTAGATAGTATCATGACAATTTGTTAGTGGAAGAAGGTTGGATCAAAGCCATTATATTAGTGTTAAAATTTAATTCAAGAAATAATTTATTTTGAATAAGTATAATGGAGGCTGTCTGACCTAGGGGCTGGAGAGCTAAAACATAAATAAAATAAGCATCAACCCTTACAGAAATAGAGGAGAGATCAGTGGATTGCAGAAAGACCGTACTACCTAAGAATATTTCTGTCTTCACACTACATGGTGCACATATACAGCAGACTCTCTGTTATGTGTTATAGCCAAATGTGGTATTCATGCTAATAAAATACTTTAATCTCCAGAGTGTTATTGTAAATATTACACACAAATCACCAAGTTACAAAGAATTTGCATAAAATGAAGCACTGAGCATCTAACCACACTGATTTTTGCTTCAGAAAGTAATTCAAGATCTTAAAGTGCCACTGTGATCATCACTATAAATATTGATTAGCATGATACTGAAATTGTGCCAAAACACCTGTGATGAGAGAGTTTAGTAGTAATTCCTGCCATTAATTAAATGCTAATTACGTGTAAGTGTTTATAACCTTTTGTTGTTCAATCCTCACATCATCTCTATCACTGGCCCAAGGTCACTCACATAGCTAGTAAGTGGTGGGGTTGGGCTTCAAACGCAGGGAATTTACCTTCAGAATCCATGCCCTTAACCACTAATCTGCATTGCCTCTTAATTACTTCAGTGTTTTCAAATTTTAGTAGGAATTGGAATAATCTTAGGGAACTTTTAAGATGCAGATTCCTGGACCAAATCCTAGAGACCTGGATTCAATAGATCTGGAGCTAGGCCTAGGAATCTGCATATAAGCAAGCATCTACATGATTCTGTAGTGCTGCAATTACACTTTGAGAAATACTGTCTCAGGTTTTTATTGTTTATATACATACACATAGGCATATCTGTAATGTCTTCTCTCACTCCACCAGGATTACTGGTCTAGTACATATACTGGAACATATTCTAGGCAGAGTTAGAACAATTCTTCCTCCGACCTGCCCCCAAAGTAGCTATGTGACTTTGGCCAAATCATTCATGTTAGTCAGGGTTCTTTCAAGAAACAGAACCAGTAGGATGTGTATGTATATATATATATATATACACACACACACATATATACATATATTTATTATAAAGAATTGGTTTATGTGATTATGGAGGCTGGTGAGTTCAAAATCTGTAGTATGGACCAGTGGGCTTGGGACCCAGGAGAGCTGATAGTACAGATAAAGTCCCAAAGCAATCTTCTAGAGAACCTTTCAGAGATCTGGAGTCTTCCGGCTCAGGGAGACCACTCTGTTCTTTTCAGGCCCTCAAATGATTGCGTAAGTCCCACCCACGTTATGGAGGGCAACCTGCTTTACCCCAAATGCACGGATTTAAATGTTAATCTCATCCCAAAACATCCTCCAAGTTGACACATAAAATTAACCATCATATTACTCAATTTCTCTGGGTTCCATAGGTAAAATCTCTTCTGTAAAATCATCAGGGAATTGAACCAGGTGATCATAACTATGTAAAAGAGGCACCAAATGGGTGACAAATGAGACACACCCTGACAGCTGATGGCTTTAGTTTGTGTCACCCAGAGTTGTCTCAGTCAGTGTTTTTTAAAATTTGAATTATTGGTAGTTGCTAACAAATTTTACAAGAAAATCTGTATTTCTGGTTTCTTAAAAAAAATGATTTGGCAACATTGTATGGCCACAATGTAGCTGAGTTACAGATGTAACTTGTAGGGGAATTTGCTACCTCTTTGTATCTCACTCCCTGTGTCTCACTCGCTCAGCCCACAGCTTGTATTTCTGTGAGCTGCTGAGCCCGGATAAGCATTTGAGTTTTTGACCATTGCCTTCCAACTACTAAACATTTGTGGCAGCTCCACCGCCCTGATTAAAAATGAAAAAGGGAGAAGTAGGATTTCTGAAACAATTGAAAGCTTATGCCATAGTGATTACTATTTCTTCAATGTGTGCAGTATGGTTTATCACCTCTCCCAGGGTCACCTTCTCTGGGCTCCTCAGATCAGTAACTTCTTTTGAATTAACAACAGGGATGCTTTTATATTCTTGTACACCTTCTTGGTAGGAGATAATAGAAATTGTGGAATGGGTTCTTCAGTCACTGAATAGGGTCGACCAGATTAAAAAGATGGAGGAACATTGATGTAAAAAGAGAACCTGCTACTTTTATATGGAGTTGAAATAGTTTAAGAAGGAGTTTCAGTGTGTGGGTTATCTTTCCCATAGCAAGACTGGCTTTATAGGAAAATAGAATGGGCAGTTGTTTAATAGTAAGATTTCAAAGGTAAAATAACCTTATAACTTCCCCAGTTGCTCTCTGAATGCTGAAATTACTTCAACCAGGACAAAGCCTTTTATTTAATAATGGGAAAGAAAGCAGAGACCTTTGAGAATAGCAACACAGGGCCTAAGGAACAAAGTGGTGATATTAGATCCATATTGCAAATACATTTTGATGGGGGACTAGGGAAAAGATGAAACCCAGGGGCCTCGTAGGTCTGAAAATAGTTGAGGGAAAAGAGTTCAGTAAAGAATCTACTTTACCGACTACTTAGTATGGCTGGCCCAGCCACATCTTTTTTTTTTTTTCCTTTCCCAAGTAAACATGCCTATGGCCAACTTTTTTTTTGACAAAATATGTATAAATTGCCTTTAGGACCTTGAAAATTAATTCCATCAGGCATATGGTTTGCAAACATGCCCTCCTTTTCTGTGTTTTAAAAAAAATGTATTTCAGATGTATAGCATTATTATGGTTTCTCTAGAAGTCATCCTTCATAAAAGTAATTCAGGAATGTTAGAATCTTTGTCAGTTTCTTGGCAAACAGTATTCAATTATATATTCATGCTCCTCTATAGGATGCACAATTTTAGAATTATTCTGGAGTGTTTCCAAATTTTATTTTGGAACTCAGCATTTGGCTATCTTTATTAATCCTAATCAATAATAGTTTATAATAGTCCTAAATGTGTTAGCTGTAAATCGCTGCTGTATTCCATTCAGCAAGAGTGTTCTTGCTGTTCCTTTTCCCAGAGTATATATTCAGGTATTGACTTTCATGTGCCGGGGTTTTTTTCTCTGATATTTGGATTCCTGTGGATAATTTGTAAGGAGATCATCCAGAGAGAGAATGCCTAGGTTTTAATGTCTAATGTTAGATTTTCCACTTGGGAGACATACGCTTGCCTCTAGATTTTCCATTCTTAGAATTTCCTATTACTTTTTTTTCCCTTTCTATTAATTTTGAACATATTAAGGCCATCATTTACTCTAGCCAGTTGCTTATTTTCATCTTGAATAGATTTGTAGTTTTCTTATTTTTAAATCCACCTAGTAGTTTATTTCTAAGTCCCTTTTCCTTAAGTCATAGAAAGAGAAATATTATACTTAGCAGAAGTTTTATGCTTCCTATACTGTCTTTTGGAGTAATTTTAGCAAATTACTGACTATAGCTCTTAGAAGTTTGCTTATTATGACATTCTGTTAGGAACTGTAGTCTTGTTTGGCTCAGAGACAAAATAAGCTTAGGTCCTAAGGCTAGGGCAGTTTTTTCCCTCCAACCAGATAATAGTCTCTATATGAGAGGTGGTTTAGAAATGAAACTTCAGACCTCAGGGGTTTTTTTCTGATCTACAAGGAAAAGTGATAATAGTGCTTTCTCTTGGCTCAAAGGCTGGGGTACTTCCTGCCTTTTCAATTCAGGTAAAGGTTGGAAAGTAGGAAGAAATATATTGTATTTTGAAAAAATAAATAGATGGACTTGGAGGAAGACTGTATTTGTTAAAAGTAGCCATTCTATTATAATTGGAAACATGAATAACTTGTATTTGAATAATAGAAGTGATTAAACTGTCCTTGGAATTTATATGGCTTAGTATATAGTTAAGTTTTTCTTTTTAAATGAGAGAAAAAGAAATTGTAAAAGACTCCATGTTCTCAGAATAGCTTGCAGATAATGCCTTTATCTTCATTCTTGTCCTCCTCCTTTTAAAGATACATAAACACAAATGACAGGTAGGATGTCAGTGGAAAAACCACCCAGTGGCCCCATGAGCAGACTGCTGAAGCTCAGGTCACCACATGCAGTTCGGGGCATTTAAAGAGAAGTAATATACATATGGTTTGTCTGTGTTTAACCACTTGATTAATCACAGGTGGGTTATCCCCAGTGGTTTTCAAATCTCTGGTTAGTTTTTTTCTTCAATTCAGAGTTCTTCTGAACCACATGTCATTGTGTGCTGACTAATGCCAACTAATTTCTTATACCAGGCTAGTGTCAGTTTGGGGCAGAACCAAACTTGGAAGAGGAGGTTGCTTCTCCAGCTTGGAAACGAGAAGGGCAGAAAGTCGAGCAGGTTCTGACATTGTGGAATCCCAGGGAGGACTGTCCTTGCAGCCTTGGCAAAAGCTGCTTTACTACTATGTGGGAGAATCTCCCTTTATGTTAGAGGTTTTGTTCACTTTCTGTTCACTTGTTGATAACTGTCCTAAGCTTCGAAGTAACTTGGGTGGTATCATTCTAGGAAGGAGGATTCTTCAGTCACTGTGTCAACCAGCACAGATGTTTCTCTTTCTTCCTATGATGAAGATCAGGGATCTAAACATATCCAGAAAGCTAAAGAAGCATGGGGTTTGCAGCAATCGTTGCATATGTCTGCTCACCTGATCCACATGTGTGTGGCAGCCCAAGGTTTTGTTGTGGGAGCAATGACCCTTGGTATGGGCTATTCCATGTATAAGGAATTCTGGGCAAGACCTAAACCTTAGAAGAAGAAAAGCTGTCTTGGTTTCATTGGTGGTGCTTGCTTTAGTTAGGCATCTCATATTGAGTTTATATGTTTATGCTGAAAATAAATCATCTGAATGGGTCAGACAACAACATGGTAATTTAAATATTGGCTTCCTTTCTTGCAGGTTTGATTTGCCTGGGAACCAAATTACTACTGACTAGTTAACTAGTTAGGTCATTCAGGGGAGTCAAATTAGCACAAAAGAAAGATGTCACTTTTAAATGTACTTGATAGTGGTAAAATATGCTCCTTCTTAAACTCTTCTGATACAATTAGTTATAAAGAGGACAATATGCCAGTCCTGAAGTACTCCCAGTTGCTTTTGATGTTATGTAGAAATCCTGTTTAATTTAACTTTTTTCTGCCTGTTTTGCAGACTGATTGAGTACTTCAGTTTTTAGGGCTGGTTGGCTCTTAACCCTTTCAAGAACAGTGCATGGAATATAATATAAGCTTCCCCACAACTGAAAATATGTGTATTTAAACCAAATCCCAGTTAGGTTTTTCTGTAATTGCAGAGTTATATTTATGCTGCTGTTGTATTAGAATAATTTTTAAATGGCATCTTGAAATAGAAATGTGTATTTTAAGTACTAATGCAAAGGTAAATGAAAAACGCTTTTTAAATGTATGAAGTTTGTTTATTTTCTCTGTAAGAATCATTAATGTTAACAAATTACCTATAGTTGAAGTGATTAATGATTTATCAGCAAGGAGTTTTGGTCAGACATTATACACAAACTTTGGTATACTCTAGAATGCTTTATTACACTTGTGAAATTTTCTTGTCTAACCTGAATTTACATTCCATGGTGATAACATGGTAAATGTAGTGTTAGTAAAGTAAGTGAACACATCCAAAAAAAAAAAAGTAACTTGGGTATCATTAGATACAAAATGACAACTGGAATAAATTCTAAACTGAATAGTTAGAACTGAAATAGTCTGCTCTTTTTTCCATTTCCTTTGTTAATTTATTTGGGGGATTTCTTTAGTGACTCTCTGATGATTTGCATACATATTCATTATCTACTTGACAATTAAAAAGTTGGTCAGAAAAGTTACCTCTCCCTCATGATCCTAAATGAAAAGTTATGTCTTCTCTCTTGGCTTATTTTTAATATTAATACAATGTCAGTGCTCTTTAAATGCTGAACTTTGTAATGCATGTGTACTTTCAATTATTTTGTTCAATAGAGAGAAGCGTGGAAAAAAATTATATGCTTCCTCATGTAGCTCAAAGGCCTGATCCATCAGAGCTAGAAAAACTATAGTCGTCTTGGGTGACTTTCAGTTTCTCCCTTGTTCTTGTAAGGCTCACTCTCTTCCACACACTAATATTCTCTAACAGTTCCTACTGGTGATGTGTGTCTGGCTAAGTAACTTCTAGTGAATGTAGCCATTATTGAGCTTAATTGTCTTTCACTTATTCCAGTGGCATTCTATTACATCAAGATAACTTACAAGTCTAATTTACCTATGTGGATATTACTTTTGTTCATTACATTGTGCTCTAGAATTTCAAGGCTCTGAAATTATTTTCTGCTTTTTAGAGGTCCAAAAATCAAGCTGTTTTCTGTTATCTTCTTTAATTTTCACAAGGAAATTGGATTAAGTTGGATGGACCTCTGGCCTTGGGAGAGCTAAGCCCAAGCGGTCATGTAAAATTCAGACTATGGAGGCCCCAAGAGGCTAATGTAGAGGTTCGAGCAAGGTGAATACATAGCATAAAATTATCAGAGACCTCCTAATAATGATAATAATGAGAAACAGCTGTCATTTGGGGGTACTTACTAGGTTTTGGACTCTTTATATCTATTATCCTAAGGTAATCAGTTGGGAAGGTAGGATACAGTTCAGACTCCTATTCTTTGCATTGAAGGGCTTTCAGCATATCATAGCAGCAACTTAGCTTTCTAGTTTTCATTTCCATTCCTCTACTATCAATTATCGTATCTGGTCTGAATGGTCTATTTATGGTTCCCTACAAACATACCTTGCATTTTTTTTAAAAAAGTGGTTTTATTCACATGTAATTCACATAACCATGCAATTTACCTATTTAAAGTATATAGCTCAGTGTTTTATAGTATATTTATAAAGTTGTACAACCATCAGCACAATTTTAGAATATTCTCATTACCTCCTCCCAAAAAAACCCCATGCTCATTAGCAGCCGTTCCCTTTCTCCTCTCCACCCACCCTTCTATAAACTACTAATCTACTATCAGTCTCTATAGATTTGCCTATTCTGGTCATTTTGAGTAAATGGAACCATACCATCTGTGGTCTGGTCTGTGGCCAGAAAGACTGGCTTCTTTCACTTAGCATGATGTTTTCAGAGTTCATCCATGTTGTAGCATGTGTCAATACTTCATTCCTTTTTATTGCCAAATAATATTTTATTGTATGAATATACCATATTTTTTTTTCCAGTCATCAGTTGATGAACATATAGTTTGTTTCTACTTTTTGGGTATTATGAATGTGCTGCTATGAATATTCATGTTCAAGTTTTTGTGTGAATACATGTTTTTATTTTTCTTGGGTATATACCTACGAGTGTAAATCCTGGGTCATATGGTAACTCTGTGGTTAACCTTTTGAGGAAGTACTAGACTGTTTTCCACAGCAGCTACACCACTTTGCATTCTCATCAGCAGTTCCTGAGGATTCTAATTCCTCCACACTCTTGCCATTATTATTATCTCGCCTTGTTATTATCTGTTTTTTTGATTATATCCATGCTAATGGGTGTGAAGTGGTATCACATGGCCGTTTTGATTTGAATTTCCCTGGTGACTAATGATGTGAAGCATCTTTCCATGGGCTTATTGATCATTTGTATATCTTCTTTGGAGAAATATCTATTCATAACCTTTGCCCATCTTCAAAATGGATTTGTGTTTATATTATTGGGTTATAAAAGTTATTTATGTATTCTAGATAAAAGTCCCTAATCAGTTATATGAGCTTCAATATTTTCTCTCCTTCTATGGGTTGTCATTTTAGTTTCTTAATGATGAAACACAAAGGTTTTTAATTTTTAATGAAATCCAATATGTCTATTTTTTCTTTTTTTACATGTGCCTCTATTGTCATAATTAAAAAGCCATTGTCTAATCTGGGGTCATGAAGATTTACCCCTCAATTTTCTTCTAAGAATTTTATAGTTTTATCTCTTGCAGTTATGTCTTTTACTCATTTTGAAATTTTTTTTTTTGAGAGGGAGGGAGTGACAGAGAGAGAGTGAGTGGGGAGGGGCAGAGGGAGAGGGAAAGAGAGAATCCTAAGCAGGCTTCACACTCAGCATAGAGCCTGACATGGGGCTTGATCTCACAACCCTGAGATCATGACCTGAGCTGAAATTAAGAGTCGGACGCTTAACCAACTGAGCCACCTAGGCACCCCACTAAATTTTGTGTATGGTGTGAGTTAGGGGTCCAATGTCATTCTTTTGCATATGGATATCCAGTTGTTTCTCCACAATGTTGCATTTTCGAATTTTTATTTATTCCCAGAATGCTCTTTGTCTTCTTTTTGGCTGTTGAAATCCTTTGAGTCAGCTCACTTTTGCTTCCTAGAAGTCTTTTGACCACCTTAAGTTAAAGTGATTTCTCTCCTTTTAACTTATCTTTTCATGGGTATGTACCTTTTCTCTCTGCATAACTAGAGCCCAAAACTATACCTTATACCCTCTGTGGCCTATGAAGTATCAACTGATCAGTGTCCCTTAATGCACTATCAAAGTCAATGGAAGACTGGAAGAGTAATGGGCTTTGGTCCTATAATTCTGATGTTCTTAATAGTTTCATGTGTGACTATGTTTGAGTTGCAGGAGGTTATCAGAGGTGTTATAGCTCTTTCATGTTGATATCCTGTAGATTCTTATGAGCTTATTGACAATTATGTTAAGTACATTAACAATTCTAGTTTATACTGCATTTTATTTATTTTTTTAAATTTTTTAAAAAGTTTTTTATTTATTTGACACAGAGAGCGAGCGAGTGAGAGAGAGAGAGCAAGCACAAGCAGGGGGAATGACAGGCAGGGGAGAAGCAGACTCCCCACTGAGCAAGGAGCCTGATGTGGGGCTCAATCCCAGGACCTGGGATCATGACCTGAGCCGAAGGCAGACGCTTAACTGACTGAGCCACCCAGGTGCCCCTATACTGAATTTTAAAGAATAATAATATTGATATTTATATAAAGCTTTCAGGATTTGGTAAATAATTTCTAATATTTGCTTTTTGTGTGAAGAGAATTTGGGAATAAGGTCTTGTATGAAAAATTCTATGTTATTCATATTCATATTAGATATTCTTATTAGATATTCTAATATTCATATTAGATATTCTTACTATGAATGTCTAATATGCTTTTACCTTCAATGATTGACAGAATGAGACTTTTTTTGTAACACTGTAGATTAGTGAATATTCTGCAAATTGGTGTTTTTTTCCTGAATTATACATTGGTAACACTGCCATTTCCTGGTTTAATAGAGAATTGTCTGCCAGTTGGTTTCTCAGTGAGGATGTAGTTTAGGGAATAAGGTTGTATTTCATGAGAAATTCTGTAGGTGTTTTGTTCCCTTTACTGATCGATAGAATGGGATATGTCTTATGCACATATGGCAGATCAGTAGATATTCTACAAGGTGTACTTGTTTTTTTCTGAGGTTTATAATACTGAACCACCCACCTATGCAGACATATGAGGACAGGTCTTCCATGAGGTATTCTTGGGAAGGTGGCATCCACAAGTTCTACATTCCTTGATACTTTAAAATCCAATAACCTCACAATTCTGTAATATATAAAATATTCCCAGATATAACTAGCTCCTTTCCAAATGGCCATGGGAGCCTAGAAGAGCAAAAGAGGTCTCTCAACCAACCAGTCTCTCAATAATGTCACAAGATTTTGCTTAGGAAATTGAAATTGTCTTTTTGTTACTATGTTTTTTCATTGCATTTCTTGTTCTGGTGGTTTCCAGAACAGTGCAATGTTAGTAACTGCAGGCTACTTCCTTCCTTACCCCTTTCCGAGATATTAGAATGGTCTGGGTGATCTGATGACTGGTTCAGAGATGGTTGTTTTATTATCTCAGAGTGAGTGGTTTAAAAAGACAATTTACACAGAATTACCCTCAAAGTGTGTGTGTGCATTTAGTATATATATTGTACTCTGCATTTTTACAGGATGTGTGCAATGGAATTTGTACTCTATAATACAGATGAGATATCTGGTTTCTCAAGGCTAGCCTCTGAGTTAATTAGGTGGAACTGTCTTCCAGATGTGTCAGATAGTTCCAGGCAAGTAGTAACTATTTATAGTTGCTTCTCCATTGGTGCCAGAAGTAACTTTGCTCTCCCCTGAATTCCCTCAGCATTTTATCTGTCTCTTGTTGCTCTCATCACCTTCCACCCCCTGTTGTAGCTTAGCTCTAGCTATCTACTTTATCTCCCTGTTTCCTTTTCACATAGTTTGACTCATGATGTTCACTTAATAGATGTGGTAATCACTGGTGTTGGACATCAAATATTCCAGTTCTCAGCTTTCTGGGCAGGTGATAGGATCATACTTCGTACCGCCTTTGGCTACGTGACTCGCTTTGGCATAGAAGTAATGCATGTCACTGCATTTAATAGCCAGTGTTCAACTCTACTTTTCCTTCCTCTTAACTGTGATTGTGTGATGGGATGAAATCTGAGTCTCCGAATGACTTCCAAAACCAGAGCCCCCTGTTGACCAGCAAAAGACGTGTAGTTTGAATAAAAATATATTTTTAGTGCTTTTAAATAGTTGAGATGTTGGGGTTGTTTGTACACATCATAACTAGCCCATCCTGACAGATGCACTAGATCTGTACTTCCAATACAGTAGCCACCAGCCATATGTGGCTATCAAACCCTTGAAGTATGGCTGTCCAGTTGGAGATGTGCCATATGTATGAAACACATACTGGATTTTGAAGACTTAGTATGAAAAAAGTATGTAAAAGATCCCATTAGTAATTTTTAAATGTGGTTTACATGTTGAAATGATATTTTGGGTATAGTGGGTTAAATAAAGTATATTATTAAAATTCATTTCCCCTGTTTACTTTTTTAAAAATTATACATGTGATTGTATTATCTTTCTGTTGGACAGTGCTGCACTGAACCATAAACTTATTGAAGACAAGAGCTCTATCTTTCACTCTTGTTCTCCTACAACATCCCACAGTATCTGGGATATGGGATATGGTAAATAAATATAAGTTTAATGAGTGAACTATGTCTCCATTTATATTTAGTTTAACATTAATGCAGTATTCCCCATGAAGCTTATTTGTATCTTTGTGTTTAATAATTTCCTCTTTTAGTTCCTTTAGCTAAAGAATAAAAATGCTCAATCTTTTTAAACCATCAGAAAATGGAATGCTATGCTTTTATGTTGTTTGTGTTATGTTAATGTTGTAAAATGTTGCACACTGCAAAAATGCTGGGATTATGGTTATTAAATATGTGACCTAATCAAAATTTTAGCATGGTTAATCCCAATGGCCAGCATTTTTATATCATTGTAAAAATAACCAAGAAGTCCCTATTTGTTTAGTCATATTGTGACCTTTATTTATTTGCCAATGTCATCCATTTTTGTTATTTATATTATTGTTTTGCCCTTTGTATGAGGCCTTATGCTACAAATCAAAAGGAAACAGGGAGAAACAGAGCACCCTGAGAACCTTCTGCAACAACAAATGTGGATGACTCCTTATATGAGGAAGCAGGGCTTTCGGGTTCTAGATGAATGAGACAGAAAGCAAAATAGGTGGTGAAAGAAGCCCTTGAAAGTAGCATGTCTTGGGGCACCTGGGTGGCTCAGTCAGTTAAGCATCTGCCTTCAGCTTAAGTCATGATCTCAGGGTCCTGGGATGGAACCCTGCATTGGGGCTCCCTACTCAGCTGGGAGTCTGCTTCTCCCTCTCCCTCTGCCCCTCCCCCCAGCTCATTCTCTCTCTCTCTCAAATAAATAAATAAAGTGTTTATATAAAAAAAGTAGCATGTCTTTAAAAAATAAAGAGTGGAGCATAGGGAATATAGTCAATGGTATTGTAATAATGTTGTATGGTGACAGATGGTAGCTACGCTTGTGGTGAGCTAGCAAACTTAGATTTAGGCTTAAACGTAGACTTGTTGAATCACTATGTTGTACACTTGAAACTAATGTAAATGTGTGTCAACTATACTTCAACCAACAAACAAAAGAGTAAGCTGAGACTTTTAGGAAAAAAAAAATGGGTGGAGGAAACACGAAGTAACAAAGATGCTAGAAAAAATTATAAGCACTTAATAAATTATAGCTATTGGCATAGGATTGTATGAACCTGGAGGGAGTTATGGAAGGACATATACTAGGCTATTCTATTGGCTCAGGAGGTACAGGGGAAGGAGATAGATACCTCCATCAAAAGAAGCAAGGACTTGTCTACAAACCAATTTATATATAATTTGCACAAAATCCTATGTATGAGTACATGCATAGAAATACATATGACACGGTGGTTACCAAAATATTAGTGATAATTCTCTTTCTGGGTGGTGGCTGAATTTTGGATAATTTTACTTTCTTTGTTATACATTTGACTTCTTTTCCCAAATGGGCATTTTGTTTAATCAGTAAATAATCTGATCTGGCATTTTTGCATTTATGACAAAGTTTAAAGTTTAGGACAAAGTTTAAGGATCCAATCAGAAGTTGTCTCTATTAGTTGTATTCCATTGAAATGACTGTCAAGTTATCATACATAAAAAAAGAGAAGTAATTAGAAATGTATTAAATAAATGTTTTCATTTCAGTTACCAGGGACTATTTTAAATGCACCTATTAATAGGTGTGGTAGCCTCTTCCATGAGTTAGCCCTGAATTTCCTTTCTAACTGACAAAGCGAAATAGCTGGTTCAGATTATGGAAGCATTTTATCTGAAAGTGAACATTTCTTCAGAAAGAAAGAAAATGCTTTTGTAAGATTATAAAGGATTTGGGAATTACGCCATGAGGGCACATGCTGAGCAATGTAAGTTTTTGAGGCAGGGTGCCAAGTTTTGTCAAAGAAAGGCAAATATGGGGTTTGTTTTGCAGTATCTGGAAAATTTGGAACTCCAATTTCTTGGAAAATCTTTCCAAGATAAATTTAGTGTGAAGACATTCTACTTCAAAAAATTACATATAGCAAGAGGAAAGTAAAAACAAAGTGCAACAAGATGTTAGATGAGAAAAGGAGGTTTTTCTCCTCCCAAAGAGATTGTGACCTTGTTGAATTCAGTTTCGAGTCTGACAACCTCATAGAAAACATCCTTGTAAGGTTAATTTTGCTAACTCCTGAGTAAGGGCAAAGTAAAAAAATTATCTTTCACCATCAGTTCACTTTTCTTCATCTTTAAAAGTGTGCAAAAGATGAGGTGTTATGTATTCAAAAGCATTCTGAATCTCTGGGGGTTCCTGAGCAAGTCATTGAAACTTTCTGGGTCCCATTTTTCTCATTTGTCTAATATGGAGGATTTGGATTGTAAAACCTGCTATGTTTTCTCCTAGGTTTTATTTTTTAAAACAAAATGAAACTTTTTATGATTTTTGACATAAACTGTTTGATGTATATCAGTAAAAGAAGATTTTTTTTATTAAGGTTTGGTTCTTCTATGATGTGAAAAGCCCTGTGGGTGAGTTTATAGTGTTGCCTAGAACTATGACATCCCCCAACGTCCCTTTGAGTTTTCCACACACTTTGAAAGCCTCTGCTTGGTTGCCAGAAGGGTCGTGGTGATTGACAGGAAGAATCCAACCGATACGGGTTCATGTCTGTATCTACAATATGGCTGTCCAGACTTGGAGACTCAGAAATACTCACTCCATCTCCGGGTAAGTATCCCTTGCCCTCAAGTCTTCTTGGAAACACCCTGCTGATGGTGACTCTGCCTGCCTTTGGTGGGACATCTGCTCAGGTTCTTGAAGAAACACAGTCTGGGCCTTTATCAGGCAAGTCCCAGCTGCTCTGAGAGGCTCCTGGCCAGAACACTGCATATAGGTGTGAACTCTGGAGCCACAGAAGACAACACATGCATTTTGCTCTGGGACCATTTCTCTCCATTCCTCTTCATCAGCTTTGGAGCTGGTAGGAGTCAGTCCAGGAGATTTTTGAACAACTTTTGGAGGTAAATTCCAGGTGACCTTGAGACTTGACTCTCTGAAGGAGGGTATTTTAAGCCTGCCTGATGTGTTTACTGTACTCCAATTGAAGAAAACTTGTGAATGGCTTTTTCATTAATACTGCATTTATTGAGTGCCTACCAAATGCCATCTTGGTGACAAATATGAAAAAACAAAACAGGATAATGCAATAAAGACTAGGAGATACTAATTAAGGAACTAATTAAGATTGGGATAGCTTCATTAAGGAGATAGCATTTTCTCCCTGGTGAAAAGAAAGAGCCAGCCATAAAAAGGTCTGGTGTTAGGATATTTCAGGCAGAGGGACTAGCCTCTGGAAAGATAGGATGAGCTTCATATGTTCAAAGAACAGAAAGAAGGCCAATGTGGCCAGAGTACACTGTGTGCTGGAGAGAATGACAGGAGTTGAGGTCACAGAGGTGGGCTGGTGTGAGGTCAGGTGAACCTTGTAGGGAAAAGTTTGGATTTCATTGTAAGAGCATTGTGAGGGTTTAAGCAGCAGAAGGACACCATCTGATTTGTGTTTCTCATGGTTCCTCTGGCTATTCGGTGGAGAATGGATGATTGGAAGAGTATGGAGGAGGATTAGGGAGTTAGTAATCCAGTAATCCAGGTAAGAGATGATGGTGACTCAGACAAGATTAGTGGCGACTGAGAAGGAGAGAGATGTCATGGCTTTGAGACATATTTTAGGGGAGAGTCCATGAGGCTTTTAATGGATGCTTATAGGAGAATAAGAAAAAGCACAAATCAAGGATGATTCCTTTGATTTGGGCTTGAATAACTGGGTGGATGGTGGTTCCATTTACTGAGGATGGAAGACCTGGAGAGGGACTGGTTTGGAAGCACACGAAGAATTCTGTTTTTCCTGTTAAGTTTGCGCTGCCCATTAGATATTGAAGGGGTGATGTCAGAGAGGTCACTTGGACCTCATTGGAAAGGCCCAGACTGGAGATTTAAATTTGGGAATCATTTGCACTGACCTAGTATGAATTTTGAAAAGCGAGATAAATTATGGGACTGGCTTATAATTTTCTCTTGAGTGTGTGCTATTTTCAGTCAGGAAAAAAAAAAACAAACGATCTTTTATAGAATGATATGGTAATTATTACTTATTGCTTAGGCTTTTTGTAATCATTGATTATCAGACAGAATAACCACATTGCTTTTATCTGATAATTAGAGTTAATTTGCAAGTACTGATAATAGGCTGACTCACTGAATAAACAAAATACAGAGCACAAAGTTTGTCTCCACAATCATGTGGGTGAAATTTCTCTTCATGTCTTTGTAGGCTCAGTGTTGCTGAATTCTTGAGAGTTTAATTCAGAATTTTCATTGGTAAGCCAATGGCTTTATTCTCTAATAATATTGTGTACTTCAGGAGAAACACTTTGGGGGAAATTCTAATCCCCGCCCCCCACTCACCCTCATCTGAGCTGTACCTTTGAAAGCTGTTTGCACTGTCTGACCTAGAAGCTTGGAAGCCAGCTGTGATAATAGAGATGCTTCACCTTATTGAGTGTCCACTAAATGTCTGTCACGATGCTGGGTGTTTTGCGTAGGTTATCTTGAAATTTTACTAACCCCCCTGCAATGTTGGCATTTTTATTTCCCTTTTAATGGTGAGTAAACAAAAGCTTAAGGTCACGTGGCTAGTAAATGGCAGAGTCTGGATTCACCTCTACATCTGTCTGGTCCCAAACTTATTTACAATTTATTCTGCCAGGTTGTTAAACTACCAAAATTCCCCTTAGTTTATTCTCCCAGCCCTGTTTTCCCCTATCAACCCTTTTATATCTTTCTAGCCAACTACTCAATTAGCTACCACCCACATTTCTTTTTTTAAAAATGGTCACCAGAGATGCACATGCCCACCCTGTGATACTTCTGCTTTCTATCTATATATTTCAGCCCTTGCCATACCTGCCTTCTCCTCAACCATGCCCTTCTTCTACATTCTAGGATTCTATTAGTTAAGCAAACCTCATGTTCTTTAGTCTTTCCCTTCAACGTTTCCCTATACTCTTGCCAAAACTCAGTCTTGGCCTCATTCTAAGTTATAAGTTCCTGAGCCAAATCTGTCCCTAGTGGTCACTTCTTCCACTTTCTCTGGCTCTCAGATTGAGGAGCAGGGGTCAGCAAATTTCCTGCTTCCCATCACAACTAGACTATTGTTTGCTCATTGTCTCTCAAGAACTTGTGTTTTGAACTGTCCTCTATTGTTGTATACCACACTTTTTCTATCTTATATTCAACTCACACCTTGTGCTTGCTTTTCGCCCCATTGAGAGCCTGTTTTCGTAGACTTCCTCTCTTCTAGCATCTCAGGAACTTAAACCCT
The DNA here is from genome assembly GCF_002201575.2 of Neomonachus schauinslandi. NCBI lineage: Eukaryota > Metazoa > Chordata > Mammalia > Carnivora > Phocidae > Neomonachus > Neomonachus schauinslandi. The sequence goes on from NC_058405.1 coordinate 156,216,373, forward strand.
TATTTGCTGTTCCTGCCCCTGGCTTACAGATCTCTGGCCCCTCGATCTTAAGCAACTTTATCTCTGTGATACTCTTGCTCCTTCTAGGCACTGCCACACTTCTCATTTGAAATGGTCTTCTCAGATGATTTTGGTTATGGGTCTACCTCTTCTCAGTCTTCTCTCCTATTGAATCTTGGCTTTATTCTCATTGTAACAGCTGCTTGCCTCATCTATTGCCCTTACATGCCACATTGGCCTCACCTGCCTTCCTGTCCATATGGACATTTTGGTCCACCATTTAAACTCAGGGCTTGCTAGTTTCATGGCCTTCAGGTTCTGGTTCCCATGTCTTACTTTACTCGCTCTGCAAATCTATAATTCTGAATAGACTCCACCATATGATTTCTTTACTCCTGTTCTCACATTACTGAGCTAAAAAAAAAAAAGTCATAAACCTGTTTTTTTTTTTACAATAAGGAAAATTTATTATAACACTTTTGCACATAGTCAAAAGTCCCATGGTTAGTTAAATCAGTGACTCATAACATCATCAAAAACCTGGGATCTTTCCATTCTCCCCCCACCTGTTGTTCCTACTAGGTTAGCTTCAGTCTAACTAGTTATCTTTATGATTACAGGACAGCAGCTGCAGTTCTGGGGGCCATAGAGAAATAACACTCAGCAGAAAAGTTGGTATGATTGATCTTGCCACAATTATCAACCCACAATTAGACTTCTGACTTTATTGCAATCTCACTGCTAATTAGCTCCCACATGTGTTCCCCAATGGGACTAGTCTGAGTTTTTTCCAATCCCAATCTTATTAAGACTCAACATTTTCTCCCTTATCTGTTCCTATAGCCAATACCCTTTGGTCCTATCCATTCACTCCATTTTACCTACCCCCTGATAAGTGACTCTTCCTGAAGCATGGTGCTGAGTATGCTACCTTTTTCAACACACTTGCAGTGGATCCCTCAAGTTCAGACTCCTTTGTGTGACATTCAAGATCCATCATGACCTGGCCCTATACTACATTTTCAATCTTAACTTCCATTACTCCTGTTCATGTACCCAATGAGCCAATCAGACTGAAAATTCCTGATCATTCCTTCAATGCTCCCAGTTTTTTTCCACCTCTATTTTTGTTCCATTTTTCTGAAGAGGACATCCCCTCAACTCTGCAAATGAAATTACTACACACTTTAAGGTTTAACTCCAGTGTTACTTACTATAAAAGCTTTCCTGATTTCCCTAATTCCCAGCAAGAAATTACAGTCTTTTCGGAATTTTGAAGTTAATTATTTTTGACATTCTTTATTTTGTATGATTATTTTTATATACCTCCATGTCAATTGGTCTGTAGCCCCAGTTTTTAATATTTCCCACTAATATTATTTGAATAGTTCTTCAAGTGTTTGGTTGTTTTAGTTGTTGTTTAGACTTTTTTTTCTGGCCTCTGATCCTAGTATCTGCTATGTGCTTAGAGGACATCCGGCTTTGGGGCCCTCTGGGACTGTACATAATTTTGCCTGGAAAAAGCCCAAGCACTATAACAAAAATTGTTCCCCTGGGTATTTAGTTCTATTGATATGAGGTTGTTTGTGTCTTTTCAGTTTTATTTATTTATTTATGTATTTATTTATGATTTTATTTATTTGAGAGAGAGTATGAGCAGGGGGAAGAGCAGAGAGAGAAGGACAAGTGCACTCCATGCTGAGCATGGAGCCCAATGCAGGGCTTGATCCCATGACCCTGAGGGCATGACCCTGAGATCACAACCAGAGCTGAAACTGAGAGTTGGATGCTCAACTGACTGAGCCAGCCGGGTGCCCCTGTCTTTTCAGTTTTAATGCAGTGTTTTAATTTAAAAACATAGCAAAGAATATTTAAACAAGTATTATCAAGTTAACATTGAGGTACCCAGTTTTTTTTAAACATTACTTAACTATATTGATCTTATCTTTAAATCTGTCTCCTTCTCTCCATTCATACTGCTGGTACTTCATTTCTGATGCTCACCACCTCTCTCTGCCACTAGTTTCTTCCTACTGCTATCTGTCCACAGCAGAGTTGTCTCAACCCCCCAAAAATCTTGTGATGCCACTTCTCTGCTTATACACATTTTCTGATTCTCTGTTGCTTCTAGAAGTAAGTCCAAATTCACTTGTGGGACTTTAAATTCTCTTTAAATTTCCAGTTGCCTTCCTCATGATCTTCTGAGGCCTGAAATATCCTCGTTTCTTACCCCTGAAAATTCCCATTGATCATTTAAGACAAGCTCAGATATTACCTTGTCTGTGAGACTCTTCCTGCCATCCTCAGAGAGTGGCTCCTTTTCTGTACCCTTCCTTCCTTCCTTCCTTCCTTCCTTCCTTCCTTCCTTCCTTCCTTCCTTCCTTCCTTCCTTCCTTCCTTCCTTCTTGTGTTGAAATCCAGGTGGTGAAAAATACTGGTATATAACACACAAGTCTTTATTTTATTGTATTTTTTAAAAACATTTCAAGTTTTTATTTAAATTCTAGTAAGTAACATATAGTGTAATATTAGTTCCAGGAGTGGAATTTAGTGATTCATCACTTAGATATAACACCCAGTCTTTAAATATGGACTGTATGAGGCTGTACAGGGAAAAGTACAAGAAAATGACAATATAGAAGGATTGGTTGGGATCAAATCTGAAAACCCTGGAAGCATTAGAAATACTTAGTGCCTGATTAGATGTCGTGGAATGCAGAAAGTGGAAGAAAATAGAATAATCCCCAAATTTCTGTCTTGAGTGACATAGTAGGTATATGAACATCCACAGAGATGGGAAATAAAAGGAAAGAGGAGGCCAGGTGGGTAGTATGAGCTTAGTTTTGATGTACCTCTAAGATATCTGAGTGGACATGTTCAGCGCACAGTGGGATTTGTGGATTTCATCTGAGCTCAGGTGAAATAAATTTCTAGGGGGTTCCAATAAGCAAAAGGCAGTTGATGTATACCTTTCTTTTGTTTCCATACCAAATTGTAACATAATTATCTGTTGATATGCCTTGGTTCCTTCATAAAGGCACAGACTCATTATTCCATCTGGTATCCTATCACATTCTTTTGTACATAAATATTTAACATGAGAGAATGAATGTGTGAGTTCACTTAGCTGTGCCTTAATCATGAGTGATTGAAAAATGTAATTAAGTCATTTAGTAAATAATTTATTGAGCACCTTCTATGTACTTGGCAGTGTCCTTGACACTGGAAATACAGCAGTGAAAATGACAGTGGGGGGACAATAAGAAAATAAATAAACAAGATAATAACTGATAATAGCTAGTGCTACAGAGTTTTTATTATGTGTCAGGCCCTGTTTAACATGAATTTAAAATGTTAATCCTCACAAAATCCTATAAAGTAGGTGGTAATAAGTTCAATGAGGGAAATTAAATAGGGTAATACAGAAACAAGTGACTCCGCCAGAGGTGGTAGTTCAGTACTTTGGTTGGAATGGTCAGAGAAGGCTCTCAGAGGTTACGTTTGAGCTGAGCTGTGAAGGAGCTAGCCATCAGGAGATCTGGAGGAGGGATGTTGTATGCACAGTTCAAGTAAATTAAAAACCTTTTTTTTTTTTTTTTTAGTGCTAAAAGAACAAAAACTTTTCTTAAGCATTGAAGTTACATTCAGTAGCCTTAAAATACACCACATTGCCATCCACCTACAATCAATCAAACCAGCAGTAGTTCTTCCTGTACAATGTGAGGTTAGGTCAAATGATCTTCCAATGTACATTAAATCACCCACTTAGCTCCTGTGGGTGGGGATTGGGGAATTACACCTACCTTTCTAAGCACTAATGTATGACAAAGATCCTCTGGGAAATTATATGAAAACAGATGTAAAGAAATGATTCTGACTAAACGAAGTTTGGCAACACTAAATCATAGAGGTTATGTCCGCTTTATCTGCTCAGATTACATTCTTAATGAGAAAGTTCTCAAGAACAAGCAGTGATAAGCCATCCCTTTTTTATTCATCTTTTCCCTCAGCTGTATAGGTATTTTGCAAAGAAATCATATTGACACATAACATTTACTCCTTGTTAACCATTTAGGGCAACTCTGAAGACTAGTTGTTGGAAATGCCTTTTATTTTCCTTCCTGTTCTCAGATAGAGTTTCTTTTTTTTTTTTTTTTTAATTATTTATTTACTTTTGAGAGAATGAGAAAGAGAGAGAGGAGGGGTAGACGGGGAGGGAGAGGGACAAGCAGACTCCGTGCTGAGTGCGGAGCCCGACTTGGGGCTCCATCTCAGGGTCCTGAGCCAGAATCAAGAGTCTGATGCTTAAATGACTGAGCCACCCAGGCACTCCTTAAATGGAGTTTTTGATGAGAACATGATGGCTAAAAGTAGAGAGGAAGTTCGTTAAGGGCCTGAAATGTCTGTCTATTCCAGAAAGGAGATTACACTTTCCAAAATGAATTTATCTATAATAATCAGTAAAATAAATCAATGTGGAAAGACCTCAGATGAGGGGCATGATGAAAATTAGTACCATACTATAGGAAAGAAGCTGAGAAGAGATATTCCAATCCAGTGGCCTCAGTCTACAAATGGGGAAAGGCCAACATCTTTTCAAAGTCACAGCCTTGAAGTAATGGGATTCTGGATAGCATTTCCTGGTAGACTTTTGAGTTTACCTAGCATTTTGCATTTATAATCTTATCTGTAGATTTTGATCATTTTAACTTAAATAAGAGGCTTTGTAATATTGTCATAAATTTTAAATTTAATTATATTATTTTGTCTTAAAGAACAATGGCTTCATTTATATGGGCAGTTTGTATTTAACTATGGGAGAGTAAAAATGCATGTTATTCTATTTGGCTTACCAAATTAATGAAACAATTTTTATCTGAATTTTTATTAAAAGTGGTGTGCTTTGATCAGTAGAATTTGCACATTATTGTATTAGTTAGTTTGGGCTGCCATAACAAAATAACATAGACTAGGTGACTTAAACAACAGAAATTTATTTTCTTACTGTTCTAGAGGCTGGAAATCTAAGGTTAAGGTGCTGGCAGGGTTGGTGTCTTTGGGTTATGGATGGCTGCCTTCCTCTTCTTCTTCCTCATGTGTGCTCACAAGGTATTTGGTGTGTTCATGTGGAGAGAGTGAGCAAGTGAACTTTCTGGTGTCTTTTCTTATAAGGACAGATCATCTGGGATTGGGGCCCCACACTTATGATCTCTTTTAATCTTAATTACTTCCTTAACAGCTCCATCTCCAAATATAGTTACGGTGGAGCTAGGTCTTCAACATAGGCATTGGGGGGGGGGGGCACAAACTTTCAGTCCATTGCATATATAGAAGTCTAAAACTGACAAAGTAAAAAGACAACAGTAAGGGGCCCTATATATTTCTACTATCTTTTCGGCTTCCTATTTTCACATTATTTCCACTTCCACTGATGCCCAAACACTTGCAAATTTAAGTGCATAATGCCAGAGAAGAGTTAGGAATTTGCTGACGGACAATAGGGAAAGCTATACTTTTAACTGTCTTTAAACCTCCCCCATGAAAACAACCTAAATTCAAGGGATGAATGAATGAAGAAAATGTGGTATATGCATATAATGAAATATTGTTCAGGCTTTAAAAAAAAAGGAAATTGTGCTGTATGTGACAATATGGATGATTCTAGAAGACATTATGCTAAATGAAATAATAGTCACAAAGGACAAATACTGCATGATTCCATTTATATAAGGTACCTAAAATAGTTAAATTTGTAGGAGCAGAGAGTAGAATGGTGGTTATCAGGGGCTAGGGGGAAGGAACAATGGGGAGTTGCTATTCAATGGGTATAAAGTTTCAGTTATACAAAATAAGTCAGTTCTAGAGATCTGTTGTATAACACTATGCCTATAGTTAACCATACTGTATTATGCACTTAAAAATTTGTTAAGAAGGTAGATCTTATGTTAACTGTTCTTACCACAATAATAATAAAAAAACTCTCCCCCGTGCTTTCTAAGAAATTAAACGTTTCCTATTTTTTTATTTCATTCTTTTTGTTTCTTTGGGGTACTTGGCCAACTCTTGGAATTCTCCTGCAGTTTAGTCCAAATTTTGTTTCTAAAATTTTACAGGTCTACAAATATAGATACAGTTTATAGTTGTATATAGTCTATAGTTTATAGATATTTAAAATTTGGAAACTACTGACCTTTCTGGGTAATAATGTTATAGGACTCTTACATGTATAAACTTTCATATACCCCTTCATATATTAAGTGGGCCTCACCACTGTTTTGCTTCCTTTTGTGATATAAACACGAGGTAGCCTGAGCTGTTGAGAGAGTAGCTATGATCCAGATGACTGGATACTAGTACAAGCCAGGATGGGAGCCTTGCATGATCTTGCTTCCATCCTTAGCTACAGATCAACTGGCTTCTCTTTTTTTTTTAAAGATTTTTTTTTTTTTTTTTTTTATTTGAGACAGAGAGAATGAGAGAGAGCGAGCACATGAGAGGGGGGAGGGTTAGAGGGAGAAGCAGACTCCCTGCCGAGCAGGGAGCCCGATGCGGGACTCGATCCAGGGACTCCAGGATCATGACCTGAGCCGAAGGCAGTCGCTTAACCAACTGAGCCACCCAGGCGTCAACTGGCTTCTCTTAACAAAAGAAGAGCCTCAACAATTTGTTGATCCAAGCCTTTTAAATATCAATATTTCTCTAATAATTGTTTTATTTGTCTAAACTTTAAGGTGTGATCTTTCTTTTAGTGAAGTGGCTGCTTAATTTTAAGGAGGAAATATAAAAAATTGGTTTACAAATTAGCAATTTCTTAAAAAAAAAGATTTTATTGAGAGAGAGCATATGGAATAAGGGGCAGAGGGAGAAGGACAGAAAGAATCCCAAGCAGACTCTGGGCTGAGCATGGAGCCCAACGCCGGGCTCAATCTCACGACCCTGAGATCATGACTTGAGCTGAAATCAGGAGTCGGTCACTCAACCGACAGAGTCACCCAGATGCCCCACAAATTAACCGTTTTTGATAGAATGGATTTTAGTTAATAATTAAAAAAATATTTTCCTTCCCCATTACGCTTCTGTTCAAATGAGGAGGTAAGGAGGGAAGTGATTATTTGCAATGTAAATCATCTCTCAGGTTTATAAATTGGCTTGCTGAGGGGTTCCTTGCAAGAGTGAACTCATTTCATTTAAAGTACAACTACAAATATATAGGTTAATATATTTTTTCATTAATTTAAAATTTGCTAGCAATATCAGGTTGTTTGAGGCTGAAATAAGCATTTTCTATAAAGACTTATTGGCATAGAACCTGGCATATGGAAAGGATAGAATCAAAGTTAGTTATTGTTTTTGCTATTATTATTGCCAAACTCAGTGTTAGGCACCGAAGATAGAAAGAAGGTAAAAGGACACTATTTCAAAGGGATCAAAGCCTGGTATGAGGCCTGTAGGGATGGAGCTGGAATTACCATTGTTCTCTGAAAATAAAATTTTGGCTATTTTGTAGGTTGGATCCAGAGCCTTCTGCCTGCTTACACTCCAGGTCTCTATGCATCTCCTCTTTAAATAATATGCAGATCTGCAAAATGCACAAAGGATTACAGAGGATGAATAAAGTGTAATATTTTCACCATGACACAGCATTAAGCATCAGCATTCTCTAGTTTAAAAGTTCGACTATGTTTCCCAGGGTTTTGATTTTATGTTATCAGTTGCATCTTCCCTGTCCCTTCAAGGGAAGCATAACTGAAACACAACTACCAGTGGTATTTATGTTAAGCTTCATCTAGTTGGTTATCAAAGCACAAATCTTGCTTTGCTGAAGACTTTTTGGATTTGTTTTTATTAGTGTAGTGATTAAGCGGATCTGTGGAAAATGGGTACTTTCCAATTTCTTGAAAGTCTAAACATGTTTTAATGGTTTGTTTCAACATGTTTTACTTTCTATGTTTCAGTAGCTTAAGGCATATTACTGATTAGAAGACAAAGAAACTCTTTCAAATTACTTTATTAATTTTACATTTACCACTTATGGTAATTTATAGTTAGAAAAATGTGGTTATCTTAAAAACATTTGAAACTAATTTTTCTTAGCACCTAAAATGGTGATGTTCAGTTGTGTTACAAAACTTTCAACAATAACTGGGTCTGATTTTCAAGGAAGTTAGGGTACATTATTTCCTTAGAAATCAAAGCCAGTAGGTTGGATTTTACAAATGATGAACTAAAATCTACTGAAAACATTTTCAATATTAAGAAAAGAGATTTAAAAAATCTATTTAAATATATATTAAAAATCTATTTAATATATAAGTGAAAATATTACACTTTATATATATTTAAATATATTTAAATATCCTCAATAGAAAGAGTATCATGTTCATGCTTTCTTCCTGCTAAATATTTGGATTTTTTAATAAAGGGTTTCTTTCCTTTTAATGGTTGTCTTCTGGGTGGTCCATAATACTGACTTTGTTAGATTTGCAAAATGATTTGTATTTCAAACTTAAGTGCAAAAAAAAGGCAAAACATGTTTCTAGTGACACTATTTATAGGAAGAGAGTGAGAAGGCCCAGTGAAAATACCAGAAAAATGATTTGTCTTATCTAGAAAAATTAGAAGTGGTCCTGTTATTACTTCATTGGCTTTTTCCACAAAAGTGTTTATAAATAAAATTTTATAGGCCTAATTGGAAATAAAAGGATAGTGAATGGAATTCAGCCTTAGAATTCCTGTTTTATTAAAGCATGGCTCATTTCACCTAAAATTTTTAAAATACTCACCTTCATTAATGAAAGTTGAATGAGTATCCATATCTCAGATTAGCTCAGGAATTTTTGGAGGCATTCAGAAATTCCTGAGTATACCCCATGGGCAGCTGAGTGCTTTGGTGGAAGGGCAAGGTAGGGTCTGAGAAACCTAGGATGAAATCCTGGCTCTATCACCTACTAGCTGTGTAACTTTGAACCAATTGATTAAGCTTGCTACATCTCCATTTCCTCGCTTATAAAATGGGGAGCAAAATAACCACCTCCTATGGTTGCTTTGAGAAGAAAGTGAAATCCATTTTGTAGAGCATCTTGCAGTGTTTTGTTAGTTTTACTTGGCATCCTTTTTCATAAAAAGTTTTCCTTCAAAAGTTTGATATTATCAGGGCACCAGCATCTGCCTTTGGCTCAGGTTATAATCCCAGGGTCCTGGGATCGGGCCCTGTGTCTGGCTCCCTGCTCGCAGGGAGTCTTCTCCCTCTCCCTCTGCTCCTCCCTGCCCCACTCATACTCTCTCTCTATCAAATAAAAAAAAAAGTTTGATATTATCTGATATTGAATATAACTCACAGAATGAAGAGAATATTCTAAGCCAGTGGTTGGCCAACCATGGCCTTCTGCCATTTTGGTAACTGTAGTTTCATTGCAGCATAGCCACATTGATTCATTCATTTAGGTATAGTCCACGGCTGCTTTTGCACTACCAAAGCAATATAGTTTCAACAGAGACCCTGTGACCCATAAAGTCTTCAGTTTTTAATGTCTGATCTTTTGCAGAAAGTTTGCCAACCCCTGGTCTAAGCTGTTGTCAGGGGATTACTTAATTGATATTATGAAGTGTTATGGTTTAGGCAAGTGGGAGGATCCACTTTAAGTGAGGTGCCATGGGGAGTAGACTATAGTATTGCTTGGCTATTCCCAGAGTTAACCAGAGAAGTCTAAGGATTATCTGTGATTAGTGGTGAGGTCTCCTGGAACAGTTGGGAATAACAAATCCAAACCCTACAGATGGGGATTTGGGTGGAACTGAAACTCTTCTCATGATTGAGTTTCAGAGTGGGGAGGAACTAGAGACCGATATCATATGGTATCCTTTATCTGCCCATTTCTTTGGAAATTGTTCAGAGCTCTGATTACACAGTGTGGATTCAGTCATTCTCAACAGATCCTTGCGTATCATTCTAAGACCTGAATTACAGGATTGCCATCAGGTATCTGAGACCCTGAATTGAGTGGATTTTACCTGGTTATTGGAGTGGATTTTCCAAGAGCTGGAGTGAGCCAAAATCAGTAAGTTTGTGTGTGCTAACTTATTACCTGAAGGTTTGAAACCACATTCCACTTAATTTAGTAATTTTGATAGATTTAACATCAGAACAATTGTTGGCCTCTACTAGAAGTTCTGAGAAGTATGTCTCATTTATCACAATAAGTTATACTTGGCTACTCTCAAAATCTGTTTTTTCTCCTGAATTGATCTTTGGGAAGTTAGACAATACAATAATCACTCCTGAAAGCTGTTTAGTGCTTTAGAGTTTACAAAGTGCTTCCATTTTACTCAAATATCACCATCACCATTCATCACCATTCATGTTAGAAGGGCTGGAATGATCCCTCTCTTACAGATGATGAAAACTTCAGGTCCCAGGAAGTTAAGCCACTTGCCCAAAGTCATACCGCTCTGAAGGGTGAAGGAGGGCCTTGAATTTGTCTTCTGACTTCATATTCTGTGTTTGCTCTACCATGTTATTTTGTCTGATGTTCCCTCCTAGCCAAGCTTATTGAAAAATAGGTAAAGTATAAAATCCTGTTAGTTTACAAAAGAGACATCTAAAGAAGAGAACATAGAGAATTTCATATTAGAAAGAAAGAAAGATCATCTGAACCCAAAGTTGTGAACTGTTGGCCTATAGGTCTCATTTGGCCTGCAGATGTATTTGACTTAGCCTATAGGCTGGATTTAGATGCTGAAACACCTGCCTCCTTTGGAGTGGGCATCTGCTTTCCAGTTTCCATCAGTCTCTTATGCTCTCTTGTCTTCCTAGCCATACTCTGCTTCAGTCATTTATAGTATTTATCTGGCTCATGTAGGCATTTGAATGTGTGACCACTGGTCTAGACTAGAATACTCACTTCGTGAATAGTGAATGAGGAAATTAAATTTGAAGTAGTAAGGTAATTTGGCGGTCCCAAGATTAGACCTTGTTTTTCTCAGAGCCCTTGAGCTCTTTGGCATCATGTTTGTATTATTCATTTTACTGAAGAATAATGGAACGGCACAGCGTTAGTAATTAATCAAGAAATGATGCATACTTTTTAATAAATTGATAGTGTTTAGTGAGGGTCTACTATATTTAGATTTATGCCATGTGAGCCAGATTTCAAATATTTTATCAGACTGTGGTTTGTAGCTTTCAGTTCAAAAAACAAGGTCATGCAAATTGAATGAATGAAGTTTATTTTTTATATTGGAGAAGTTGGTTAGAGGGTGCATATTTTTAGTTGAGGTATAATTGACATATAACGTTATATTAGTTTCAGATATATAACATATTAGTGGGATATTTGTATAGGTTGTGAAATAATCATCACAATAAGTCTAGTTACCATCTGTGGAGGGTGCATTTTGAATGGATTTGGTAGAGACTGAGTTTCAGTTTTAGAAACAGAAGTATGTTTTTTTCCTTGAGTGTGATGGAAGCATCATCAGGCATGTGATAAATACCTCCTTTGCGGAAGGCCTCATGCTAGGCAATAGTGTGTGTTAAAGAGAAACAGGGAAGAGATGCAACTATAGGTGATAGTAATTGTGGGTAAATACTGAGACTCTAGAAAGAGAAGTGCAGGCTGGGGAGACTGGCACAGTATCACAGGAGGAATCTGCAGAGGCTGAGTGAGTGTAGGCGCTTTAAAGGAATTGATGGTGAGAGCTACCCAGTGATAAGAAAGGGTGTCAGGTATACAAATGGGTTGAGTGAAGCACAGTGTTTATCATTTATTTTTTCTGAAGTGTAATTTCTAGGATGGATTGTATGGTTTAAATCAAAAGGGATTATTGAGTGAAGCAACTAACTGGGGGACTTGCCAAAAATAACTATAATAAACAATGAATAGTTGACATTCTTGTTTTGAATGGACCTTTATAATCTATAAAACAAATGTTAGATGAATATATTTCCAGATAGTTATGATTGCTGTTCTTGTTGTTATTCATTCATTCATTCAATAATTGTTTATGACAACTTTCGATGTGTAGGGAACCACACTAAGTAGTGGGGAATATCCAAAGTTGGAATCATTAGTCCCTGTCTTTGGGTTGCTCTCAACCTAGTTGGGGAGTTATGATAGGAAGACAGGAAAAATTTTATATAAGGCAAGCACACGTGAGTCCATGTTTTGACCATTTAGGGAAAGAGACACCACTTCTTCTGGCTTGATGTGGAGCCTTTTAAGGGATGAGGACTAGGGATTTGAACTAGACCTTGAAGGATGAGTAGAATTTGAAATACCAAAGAAATGGTAGAAGCTATTTTTTTTTTAGATTTATTTATTTATTTGAGAGAGAGAGAGAGTGAGAGATGCAGGGAGGGGCAAAGGGGCAGAGGGAGAAGAGAATCTTAAGCAGACTCCGCACTGAGTGCAGAGCCTCAAGCCTGATGCACGGCTCCATCTCAAGACTCCAAAACCAAGAGTGGGATGTTTAACCAACTGTGCCACGCAGGCACCCAGTAGAAGCTTCTTTAGAGAGGGGTGGCAGCAGAACATAGGCCTGGTGGCAGAGAGCTGTAAGGAGACAAATGTGACAGAAGTGAATGAACTTCCTGGCAGAGTGGAAGAGAGCCAGACAGGGTAGAAGGGCCTTGACTCCCAGGCTAGAAACTTGCATTTTGAAGATATGTTTTCCATAGTTGACCAAGGGAGCTCAGTGCCAAAATTATGGTATACATTATACAGTGTTTGGAAATGGATAACTCTCGGTAGAGTTTGTAAAATGCCTTTGTTAATAGTTGCAGTTTGGAAGACAGTTTGCTCGGGAGAGAATCCAAACCTTCCTAAGGAGAAATAACTCCCCAGACTCTCATTTGGAGTTCACTTGGAGGCTCTCCAAGGTGTAACAGAGGATGTGCAGAGAGCAGTGTACCAAACCAGGGGCAAATGTACAGGGGAATGCCTATCAGAAGCAGATTACAGTTGGAGAATCTTATTTTGCTAAAGACAGTATTGAGTCTGGAATGTTACTTTATTTTTAGTTTCTGTATATGCCTATGGGAGTCACCTTATATTGGAGTCCTTATAAAGCCTCTCATGTTACAGGGCACTCACTCAATTATCTTATTTGGAACAGCAAAGTACTATTTGGGGATGACACATTACACTGCAATGACCTCAATCAGTGCTATTTTTATTTGCTCATAGAGGTGAGCTGACATGATGGGTAAAAAAGGAGGCAAGGAAATTTAATACACTTTCTGTTATTATTCCTGGAGGCATGAGTTTGCAATGGCAGGTGCTGGATATAATTTTAAATGTGCCTTTTAAAGCCATGTAGTAGGTATTTATGTTGTGGACATCACGAATATACACCCTTAGGACAAAAGGAAAACAGCTCCCTAACTTAATATGACTGCGAACTCATGGCTTGTAGTAAACTTTCCAGTAAGGGTAGATTCAGAAAATGTTGTTTCTTTAGCATTGAGGCAGATGTGAAGATGTGCTTTTCGGAAAATTTTGATGACTTAAAGTTTGGGTAGAAATGGAGAGTCTGGATAAAATGGTTTCATGAAATTTGCAATATTCCAAAATTAACATTTAATTTTATAGGATGTGTATTTTAAAATATGAACAATTAAATTAATCATGTAACCATTAGGCTTGAACAAATATTAATCATGGAGGGTCATCATAAAGCAACCGAATTTTGTCACTCACTGTTCTTTTAAATTTATTCTTCTTGTTCTTGTCTGAAGTTTAGAGATAGCCTTAGGACTCTTCCAGTCATTTTCACTTCCTCTGGAAGTTTATGGAACACAGTCTTTGTTTAGTAACTAGTATGTCCAATCCAGGAGTTTATCCCAGACCTCAAATTTTAGTGAAGTTAAAGCTTCTCCTTTTCCCCAGTGCAGGGCTGCTGCATACCATCCACTGTAGTGGGAGATGTGCTGAGAAGCTTCTCTCTTTCTCACTCAGCGCTTCTGTTTCTTCTCTTCTCCCAGCTTGCTAACCTTGAAGCACAGTGGGGTGTGTAATCAGAGAGAAAGGGTTGGAGCAGGAACGTATTCATTATCTTCTGTGGGTTCTGGAAATCTCTCCATCACTGGGGATCACTCCTGTGTAATTTTCTTACATGGTAAAAGCATTTCTTCAGGCTGGTCCTTTGAGCTGTTTTGGTCGTCTCCTAGGCTTCTGGCCATTCACCTCTAGTTCCTTTTGTTGAGGCCCCTCACCTGCTTGTCATTTAGATAATTTTTAAGTATACAGTTCTATGGCTTTAAATACATTCATACTGTGGTGTGCCTATTACCACCATCCCTCCCCAGAACTTTTTCATCTTTCCAAACTGAAACTGTGTACCTATTAAATATGAACTCCCTATCGCCAACCCCCTCCCATTTTAGTTTCTGTCTCTATGAATTTGATGACTGTAGGTGCCTCATATAAGAAAAACCATACAGTATTTGGCCTTTTTCGACTGGCTTATTTCACTTAGTGTAACGTCCTCAAGGTTTATTCATGTTGTAGAATGTGACAGAATTTTCTTCCTTTTTTAGGCGGAATAATATTGTATTGTATGTATATACCACATTTTGTTTATCCATTCATATGTTGATGGACACTTTGGTTGCTTCCACTTTTTGTCTGTTATGAATAATACTGCTATGAATATGGGTATACAAATATCTGTTCAACTCTCTGCTTTCACTGTTTTGGGTACATGTCCATATGTAGAATTGGTGGGACATGTGGTAATTCTGTGTTTAGTTTTTTGAGGAACTCCCATGCTATCTTCCACATCTGACATTGTGCACCAGTAAAGCACAAGGGGTCCTCACCAGCACTTGCTCTTTTCTGTTGTTATTGTTTCTGTTGTTTGATAATAGCCATCCTAATGGATATGAAGTGGTATCACATGGTGGTTTTGATTTTTGATTTGCATTTCCCTAGTGACTAGCGATGTTGAACATCTTTTAATGGCCATTTGTATATCCTCCTTGAAAAATGTCTATTTAAGTTCTTTGCCCATTTTCGGATTGGGTTGTTTGTGTTTTTATTGTTTAGCATAAACGTCCTTGGATAGGATTGAAGGTGACCTCATGCTGGCCCCTGGGTGCTGTATCATCAAGATCTGAGAAGGACCTAGATGGCACACTCCAGTGGAGGGCCTCGGGAAAGCTTGGTGAGGGATGGGCAGGTTCATGGCACACCAGTGATGAATGTGAAACACCCCTTGTTAACAATGTAGAGCCATTATTGCCCCTGGGCCTGGGGTACAAGGGGTGGGAGTGGTGACAGCCTGGAGAGAGCTATATCCACAGGAGAGGACTGCTCAGCAGGAGCTATGGGTTTCACTTGAGCCCCCGTTAACTTTCAGACAGTAGGGAGGGAAATGCAGAAATAAATAGCCCATCCTCTCCTTCTTCCCTTGTTCTGCTTTCTTGCTGGTACCTTTAATTGGCCAGCCCTATCTCGAAGCCTGATTGATGCAGGCTACAGAGGTCAGCCCTCAGGGCACAGAGCAGGATGATTAAAGGTGGAGACTGGATCTGAATTGGTAAACAAGTTATCCAGCACCTGTGTGGCATTCCCATTTGGTCCACAGGACCTTCTCCCTATCTTTGGAATGCAGTTACTTCTCAGACTACAGCCCCTCCTTTGCTGCCCCCGGCTGCTTCAGCCAGCCGCTTGACCTCCGAATTCTCAGGTGTGTGTCAATTGTCATTCCACCACATCCAAGAAACATATGTTGCTCTAAGTAATTCTATTGAAACTGCTCACCCTCAACTTGAGCTGAGGAGCAAGTTCCTCTCTGACCCCTCCCTCTCGTGGGGAGGATGAGGCTCTCAGCACACCAACAATTTTCTCCATATATTCTTTCCTTTCCAATCACCTGCCCTTTTGTGCCCTCCATGTGGCTGTGGAAAGGAGGTAAAAGCCATGAAACTCCAGGTATTGCACAGTGATCTCACACCTCTTTCTGGAATATATTAACTATGGTTTAGGGACTTCAGAAACTGGGACTGAATTAGTTCTAAGAGAGAGAGAGAGCACACATATGCATGTGCGAGCTGGGGGAGGAGGGGCAGAGGGAGAGAGAGAGCATCTCAAGCAGACTCCCGGTTGAGCGCGGACCCCAATGCGGGGCTCAATCTCATGACCCCGAGATCGTGACCTGAGCTGAAATCAGGAGTTGAAGGCTTAACCGAAGATTGCTTTATATTTGGAATCACTTTATACTTGGGGATATATGATAGGCTCTCTTTGGAAGCTTTTCTGATGGAGAAACAGATCAATTAGGATAACTCATAATTTCCATGAAATTTACCCAAGTATTATTTAGCTTCAAATAGCTAAAACCTAAATTAAGTATATCAAAAAATATTTCAAATTTAGTAAGGTATGCCTAAATTGAAGATAAAGTTCATACTAGAAATAGTCTTGTTCAATTCCTTGTAAGTTCGATAAAGTATCTTCCTTGGAATAAATAATTTCCCATCTGATTTGTTTATACTTTTAATTTGTTCTAATTGTGAAGGCCTAATTTTTAAATTTATTTTAGAGTGAGGTTTAAGCCATTTTCTCTTTTATGTATATGGTCACTCAGAGCAGATGTGTGCTGGGAACTCGTTTCCTCACCCAGGCAGAGTACTAGTGGAGAAGAGTATTCATCATCTGCACTCAGAAACAAGGTATTATGCTGTCATTTCTCAAAACATTCTCTTAATTCTGCCCCCATAATTTTCAGGTTTTAAATGAGTTCATTGGAAATCTGAAAACTTCACTTGTGATATATATCTATGACTTTAATAAGTTACAAATATTAAGTTTTGTCTTCTGGTGCAAATGTGTTGTCATTGTGCTCTGTTTGCACTTGTAATTTCAGCCTTCTTTTGGTATTGGCATAGTTTCATGTGCTATCATTTTAGGTAAAGGCTCTCCTGTTCTCTCTTGTGAATCTTCTAAGAATGGACCCAGTGGTTCCAGGAGATGCAAGGGGCAGGGGACATAGATGGATAGGTGGAGCATAGGGCATTTTTAGGGCTGTGAAACCATTCTGTATGATACTCTAATGGTGGATATATGACGTTATGTATTTGCTGAAATCTGTAGAACTATACAACACAAAGGTGAACCCTAATGTAAACTACGGCCTGTAGTTAGTAATAATATATAAATATGGGTTCGTGTACCACACACTGGTAAATGTACTACACTGATGCTAATAATAAGGGAAACTGTGTGTAGGGAAGACAGTATATGGGAACTCTACTTTCTGCACAATTTTTCTGTAAATCTAAAACTGCTCCCCAAAAAGTCTGTTAATTAAAAAAAATTGCCTTTGAAGATCAGTTATGTGCATAGCCTTTACTTTTGCAGAATCTCTTTGGTGAGCATACTCTTTTCAGGCTTACATAATATAGTTAAAAGAAAAAAAATGACACTCCTCTCAAAGAGAAATAATCAGTTGAGCAAATCGGTAGTTATCAGAATGCAGGCTGTAGTACATCCTGTTTTTCTAACTCCTCCAGTTTCCTAGCAAAGCAACCCAAATTGCATGGAGGAAGGGAGGATGATGCTTGCTTTTAAGGCTATATTAATGCTGTTAGGGTCCCATTAGAACACTGGAGGAAAGTCTTCAGTACCTATACCAAATTCTAGCACTGAGAGAGGGAAGGAGGGAGAGAGAAAGAGAGAGAGAG
Organism: Neomonachus schauinslandi; assembly: GCF_002201575.2. Taxonomy (NCBI): domain Eukaryota; kingdom Metazoa; phylum Chordata; class Mammalia; order Carnivora; family Phocidae; genus Neomonachus; species Neomonachus schauinslandi. The sequence continues at coordinate 156,234,056 of NC_058405.1, forward strand.
ATGGGGAGGGAGGCTGTTTTATTGCTTATTCTACCTGCAGGAGACTCAGTTGTAAAATTCTCTTAGTGTAGTTAGGCTCACTGAAGACCAAGTAGCCCCTTTTTGCCAGGCCATTCCCACTTCCTCTCTTTTCTGGTCTGGATAAGGCAGCTGAGTGGTTTCTTGTGGTCTGCTGAGCTCAGCCTCTAATTATCAGAAGAGATAGGTGATGACTTTCCCTTCTTAGCCTGCAGTTGAGCTGTGTCCTTTGAGGTGTCACATGCTCCCAGTTCTGAAGCAATGTGTAGTAGAAATGGTCATTTGTTAATGGAGCTTGCTCTCAGCCCTGGATGATCTTCTTGATTCACACCCAAGAGAGGCCTTTCCTTGGCTCTGCATATGCTGTTTCAGATAGACCACTCCAACAGGCTAGGGACTTGAATCTCTTCAGTTTTATGTGTGAAGGGGCTACCTGGTTTCTTGAATCTAACTAAGTTGGATCGAATCTGGTACATTATAGGTTTGAGGAAGCGTGCCATTCCTGATCCTCATTTCCCATTTCATGAGCCTTCAGAGTGGAGCCATCAGAGAAGGGGGAAAAAAAAAAAGAAAAAAAGAGCCGGAAGAAAGAAAGCCTTGCATTAGTCTGATGAGGTTATGCCCCATGGGGTGAAATTTCAGGAGCTGCAAGAAGGGTCCCTTTGCTCCCCCAAAAGTACACTGAAGGCTGGTTCCTTTAATTTTATAATTAATAATGCATTTAGTAACATTAGATGAAGGATGGCCCTGTGTTAAAATATAAATATTTCATGTGTATTACTCTTATCAGTCACAGTCTCTATAGTGAACGGGCTTCTAAGAGCTCAGATATTGATAAGGCAAATGAAGGAGAAAGTATGAGGGTTTGATGGCCTGAATTGGGTGGGAGTGGTGGAGAGTGACATGGAGGGACACAGAAAATGAAAATTGTGGCCAGGGGAGAAACAGTGCTTGTTTAGTTTATTCAGTTTTCCCTGGGAGTTTTCTTGAGAGAAATTGAGCAGCGTTTGTGCATATTCTATGAGAGATTGTATGTATGTGTGTGTGAGAGAGAGAGCGAATGAGAGAGGGAGAGAGAGGTGATGTGTTAAGGGTAGGGTGGGAAGGTTGGGGTAGGAACTCGCAGCTTTGTTACGGAATAGACGTAAGGGAGACTGTTTTGTCACAGTCATACTTGTAGGTGTGAATTTATAGCTACATGCCTCTTTAATCTGGACAGATGGAAATGTACAGAATTGTAATATCAATTGTACAGAATTCTAAAGATTAGATGCATAGGGCATTGCTGCCCTAATGGTATCTGTAACAAAGAAATACCCAGTCTATTTCTTTCTCGCTTTTTACCTCAAATACTGAAAGTATAATTCCCAGTAACTTTGGACCCGTCATTAAATTGATGACAATTTTATGCTGCAAGTAGAAGCTTTCTGTGCACCTATAGTGTTTCTTAAATTACCTATAAGAAAGGTGGTACCAGAGTAGTGAAGTAGTCAGGCTTTGATTTTTGTCCCAGTTCAGTACATTATAATTGCAATGCTTTGCACTCCACAGATTCTTGTGAGTGCAAAGATGTCTGCTTAGTTTGGAGTTTCAGAAGAAAAAACTAATGAGATTCAGTGTTTAAAATTTAAAAGCATTAAAAATATTCCCTTCTCCCCCAGGCCAACTGAGTGAGCCCCAAGTTGAAAATGTAATGCTATAATAGCTGTATGTACTTATCAGAAGTACTTTGACATTTAGTATCCATTTGTGGGGTCTTGTGCAGTCATGGAGGCCTCATATATTACACTTTGAAGAGATCGGAGGAGTCGTAGGGTTTAAACCCTCACTTTTTGAATGAGGAAACCGATGCCCACAGGTACTACGTGACTTTTTCAAGGCCACAGTACTGGTGAGCTAGAGAACAACCAGCTATATCACTTTATTTACTTTCAGTGTTTATTTTGGAGATTTGATTAAAAAGAACCATTCAGATTTTCTTTCAGGCCCATATTTATGAGGTCTTAGTGTTCTAATTTGGTTGTTCATCTGAAAATTTTTATTACTCTTCTATTATGTGCCGGGCACTGAGCTAGGTGCAGAATCTGTATATAGGGGTGAAAAAATATACATGGTTTCTGCTCTCCTAGTGGCTACAGTTGACTTATGGATATTTACCCTGTTAGACTATAAATCATCATAGTGAATTATTTACTGATAGCTTACTATATGCCAGGCACTGAGCAGGAGCTGGGCGCTATATACCTCCTCTTATTTATTTAACTCTAGAACTCTACAATAGGGATGCCTCAAGCACTAACCACAAGGGTCAGTGAGATCAGACTCCACAGGCACGATGGGTGGTACGTGAGGCTGAGTCACTTTTGCTCTGCAAAGACCATGAACTGAGAGTTAGAAGACTGGGGTAATAATAATTGAGTGACTTAAGCCAATTATTAACTTAGTTAAGCTAATTAACTTTTCAGAGCCTTAGGTTTCCTATAGACCCAGCAAACTTTATTAGCAAAACTTGGGCTTTGAAGGTAGAAAGTTGTGGTTTGAATTCTGGTTTTTCTGTTTACTAGCTGTGTAACCAACTCATAGAGGAATAATACCTCCTTACAGGGTTGTTGAAAGGATAAAAATGAAGTAACCTACTAACATATGTGATATTTATTCTCTTCCTACTGCACCTGTCCACCACATAGGATTGTGATTGGCATGGAGACAGCGGATGAGAAAGGACACCATAAACGGTGAAGCATCGACGTTACACCACTTATTGAGGAGTATTTTTGAAGTTTATGTAGTTATTTTAATATAAGCTTTCTTTGAAACTTAACGCACCTACAGAAAAGTATACATATTATTAGAGTACAACTCAATGAATTTTTACAAAGTAGACATACCCATGCAACCAGAACCCGGATGATAAAATAGGACATCGTAGAAGGCCCTGTGGCCCCCTCACTTCCTCTTCCTGACTTCTAATGCCATAGGTTAGTTTTTCCTGTTTTGGAATTTTTTTAAATAAATGGAATCGTACAGAATGTTCTCTTTCATTTCTGGCTTCTTTTGCTCCCATTGTGTTTGAGAAGTTGATCCATTTTGTGCCATGTAGCTGTAGTTCATGGCTTTAGAGTATCCTGTTTTATGAATATACCACAATTTGTGTATACATTCTTTAGTCAATGGACATGAGAGTTGTTTCTAATTTGGGGCTTTTATGAGAACTGCTGCATGATCATTCTTATACATGTCTTTTGAGAACAGATATGTGCATTTTTGTTGCATATATTTCTTGGAGTGAAATTGGTGGGTGAAAAGGCATACATATGTTTGGTTTTAATGGTTACTGGCAAATAATTTTCCAAAGTGATTGTACCAATTTACACTTCCACAAATAGAGTATTTTTTTTTTTTAGGATTTTATTTATTTGTCAGAGAGTGCCAGAGAGCACGAGCAGAGGGAGTGGCAGGCAGAGGGAGAAGCAGGCTCCCTGCTGAGCAAAGAGCCCAATGCAGGACTCAATCCCAGGACTCTGGGATCATGACCTGAGCAAAAGGCAGCCGCTTCACTGACTGAGCCACCCAGGTGTCCTGCAAATAGAGTATTTTTAACATCAGTAAAATTCTGTTAAATCCATAGTAAGATTTTACAAAAATACAGTTTGACTCATGTGAAAAATGGATATAAATATTTCTCTTCTGTTGATATCCTATTCTATGTTCTTAGCTTATGTGGAATAGGGCCTTGTTTCCATTAGCTTAGCTCATGGGGAGGGGATTGTTACTGGAAATCTTCATATGCATGTAGAATTAGAAGAATCTGAACTGGGTAGCTTTAGAAAGGTCATAGAATGAACAATGGCCAGGCTGTGGGATTTTGAATGTTTGGCTCTTTGGACTTGCTCCTTTCTGTAAGGTGTGCTGGTTTCCTGAGGGGCAGTCCATTCTCCCTGGGCCTGGGTTCAGCAGGCAGTTACCAAAAGTACTACTGTGAACCAGCATCTGTTCTGTCCCCTGCCATGTGCTTTGTTAAACATTGGATTACCCCCCTACTTAAGGGGAGGTATTCTTTGCAAGCGGTTTCCAGGCTTCTATCTGAACTATGTATGGTTCCTAAGCCAATCAGCCTCTGGTAGCTACCTGCTCCCACCAAATCCCAAGGAACAGATGTATATACCAGCCAGCCTTCTAGATTCAGGGATTGACAGGATAATCTTGAATTAAACAGAATCATAAGGAAGTCATTAAGAAGATTTTAGGAACCATTATTTTGAACTAACAACACAAGATCTTTTTTTCAATAAGCATCTTTTTTTAAAAATTTTTATTTTTTTTAAGTAATTTCTACACCCAACGTGGGGCTCAAACTTACAACCCTGAGATCAAGAGTTGCATACTCTAGCAGCTGAGCCAGCCAGGTGCCCCTACAATAAACATCTTAATGCAGACCTCTACTAAGACTTACTAATATTTTTATGGATCTTTATAGCTTCAAAAACAAGGGGTAGGGCTTACCATTTTGTGCTAACTTTGTCTCTGTTGGTTCGACTAGTCTTTGTGAAGGAAGGGATCTATAACGGGGGTGCAGGGAAGATAGGTCTAAACAGTTCTGCTCTTAATGGGTAAATGAATGAATAACAGTGATGTTCCTTATGGGACCCAGGCATGAAAACCATCCTTGAAACTGCCACCTCTTGGAGTTACTTTCTGGAATCCTTTATTGGTTCAGTGGGTTTAGTTGTAAGCTAGAAGCAAACTTAGACTCTTGCTTCTAGCTTTTAGACTCTCTACTCATGATAGAAGACTGATCTATTTTACCTCATCCACATTCTAATATTGTAGGTAATTTCCCCTGGGTATTTTCTTGGCCCAACTTATGCTTAATATTTTTAGCTAATGCCCACTCTGTCATCCTCTAGGTGGTTTGCGGAAGAACATATGGCCTATGCAAATAACTTCTTACTTTACACTCTTTATACAGACCTGTACGAGTATTTCCATAGTGCTTTTGAACTGGAGGTGAAACCGTTACAGAAGCGTTGCCATTGGAAAAGGTTGGGCTTCTGATGAGTTCAAGTTGCCCTTCAAGACCTCTTTCCACCGTAGGCACACAACTGAAGATCCTCCTTGGAGAATCCATTAAAAGGAACTTGACCTAGTCTGTGGCTTAATTTATATGTGTGATACTTTTCTGAAAGTGAAGTGATTAGTATTAGTGAGTGCATGCATAGGGCCAGAAAGTCTTATTCTAATAAGTTATTAAACTGACCGGGTAATTAAAAATTAGAACTAAAGTGTCATTTCACTGCTGTATTCCTGTAAGTTAAATTAAACTTTAAGCATTATTTAAGGCTTCAGTATAATATATTTAGCATTTTTTTTAAAAAGCAAGTCTGGAAGCTGGGCCTATTTCTATAAATGTTCTGCACAGTAGCCTTTTGTAGAAACAGTAGATTTTAAACATTTGGTTCATTTAAATTACTCTTCTTTTTGCTTTCAAGAAAGATTGAGAAAAGTTACAGGGAAATTTAGTGGATTAGTCATTCAACTCCTTGATGGATCATTCACATGTACCAATGCCAGGCAACATTTAACTGATTAAAATGTTCTGAATGAATTTGTCATTTGAGAGTACTCTTTGAATAATGTCTTTATTATATTGAATGTATCCTACTGATATTATTTAGGCTTGTTTCCAATATTCATAAGAGGCTCTGGCTGACTTAACCATAGAAGTATATGTCCAAGTCAAGTGCATTATGTATTTTGTTAAAGAACTTTTATAGCTCTTGAAAGAATTGCAGAAGTTTAATAGTCAGTATTGTTTTTAAAATCTAGGGTGGTCATGTTTAAATGATAAATTTAAGAATGCGATGATTAAATTTACAACTTCTTCTGACATTAGACCTTAAATATTGGAGAGAATAGGTTCTTTGAAAAAAACACCTAATACTTAAAACCCAAGTATTCAAACATATATCAGTTTCATATACAAACAACTAAACTTACAGCATTGTTTACTGCCATAAGCATCTCCTGCATCTTTTTATATAAGGGGTTTCTTGAAAGAGTAGATTTGCCATGTTAGACTGATTCTTTAAAATCTGTTTCGGGGGTGCTGAGTGGCTCAGTGGGTTAAGTGTCTGCTTTCAGCTCAGGTCATGATCCCAGGGCCCTGGGATCGGGCCCTGTGTTGGGCTCCCTGCTCAGCGGGGAGCCTGCTTCTTCCTCTCCCTCTGCTCCCCCTGCTCCTGCTCTCTTGCTCTCTCTCTGTCTCAAATAAATAAATAAAATCTTAAAAAAAAAAATCTAAGTTCTGTTTCCAATTTCAGATTCATAGAAAGGTCCAGTTTAGCCAGTACACATAAAAGTACTTACTGCTCAATTAGCTGCAGAACATGAAAGGAGATCATGAGGCCATTAACACATCTAGAAATAGTCCCTTTCTAGCTTTGATTCCTAAGATAGCTTAGTGAAAATAAAACATTCAGTTAAGATAGGGGTAGGGAGGTGAGTTTTAAATTATTTTCTTTTTAAACTTTCCTTCCTTCCCAGCTTCACTTCTGCCACTTCTTTATTTTTCCTTTTCCTCCGACTTCACATTCAAGCTCTTCTTAGAGCTAAGTGACGAGAGCAGTGAAGAACACACTTTATCCCTGCATTTGCAATGAATGAAAATGATGGGAAATTATATCAAATCCACCACCAGATTTCAAAGGTAAAAATATGCTTCTTGTACGAGGATTTGATGTGACCTGCAGCAGAAGGTGCCCACTCTATTGACAGGGAAGTCTTGAGAGACTGAAAGGGAGTCCACACTTTGTTTACACCATGAGAGTCCCTCTAGGTGAGTGCTCAAGAAAGATCTTTATTTCCTTCATTCTTTTTTTCTTCATTACAGAACTATTTATTGACTGGACTGCCTAACTTATGTTAGACACTAAGCTAGGTCCTGGGGTCCTATCCAAAAGATTAAAATGTTGAAGGGGAGGTAGAGGAAGACAGTAATTAAAGACTCCTACAAATACCAATGTGATGGGAGGTACATGGTGTCCTGAGAGTGTGTAACAGGTGTGGGAGGTGGTCAGGGAAGCCTGAGACTGGTTAACTGGGCAAAGGAGGCAGAGAGAAAGGCCTCCGGCATATCCCCCCAAGGAGGGGGAGTCCAGACTGGTGGCCAGGAAAGTGGACTGTCGCACACAGCTATGCCAGAAGATGTGGGGGACTGAGGGCCTGTTTTCAGCTGGGCAGACATTGTAGATTTCTTCAACTCAGGCTGTTCCTTTTCTATTTAGATGGGAATACCCACATTTGTATAACACAGCCCATGTGTGTATATAATAGCTGCTTAATAAATATTTATTGAAATAAGGGAGCTGATTAAGGCACTTAGGCCAACAGTTGAACATATTCAGAGATGATTGCTGGCTGTCTAGAAAAGAATCCTTTAAATAAAGAGAAGAGAGAAACAGTTTAACAGTTTCTCTCTTTCAAAAGAAGTAACATAAAAGGACTGGGGTTGCTAATAGTGGGAGTGAGATGTCTCATGACAGAAAACATGAGAAAATAAAGTTAGTGATGATATGATTCAGAAGTAAGTTATTAGCATTATTGTTAACAGTGATAATGGCATTGATTTTATGAAGATGGGCAGTTCTTTTTTCCCATTAAATACCAAGGGGTGTGTGTGTGTCTGTGTGTGTGTGTGCACGCACATGCATGTGTGTACATGCATACTTGAGGCCAAATTAAATTTTGGTAAAAGAGGGTAGGGTTGCTAGATTCAGTACATGAGATATAAGGTGCCTGTAAATTTGGATTTCAGGTGAACAAAGAATCACTTTTAGTATACGTATATCCCAATTACCCTACAAAGACGGGCCTTTTCTTCTACAAACTTTGGGGGTGAGTTGTTCATTTCTTCATATTTTAAACCATTGCATTTACAATGTTTATGTTTTTCTCAGTTCATTCCCACCACATATATTTTTAGAATCTGAATTTTTCCCAGTAGTCTGGAACCTTTGGTGAGGGTGTAGTAACTTAATGAAGGATCCCTTTCCTGGGAAGCCTGCTGTCCTATAGCCAAGACTCTGCCTCCTTGTTCTAGGCTTCTGTCTCTCCAGTGTTGATATTGCAAGAATGAGGCTGCAACATTTTGCTGAGTGTGGTGCCCTTTGGAACATTGAAACTGAGGGCTGCCTTTGCTGCAAAAGCCCCACAGAATGATCGTTAATCTGCCTTTTAGAAACTGAACTGCGACCCCAAAGACTCTTACCACTTTCAAAAGACATCTGCTGCTGCTTCTTAGGAAGATCTTAGGTGAGCAGTGGGAACCCCTATAGCTCTGTAATATCAAGCAGACAGTTCACGTGTATAGATACCATGAAAGAGAAACAGATCCATGAAGGTAAAGATTAGAAGGTAATCTACACAAAAGAAAACAGTTGTTGCTTTGGATGGCAGGATTTTAAAACGTTCCTCAATATTGATGATGATGATGTTGATAAATGGAAAAAATAGATTAGGACACTTAGAAGCAGTTATACTATGCATAACTGTTTTTCTAAAGAGGAAAGTAAAAAATTTAAAAGCTGGGATGTTGCTATGAGGATTGATGTGTCAGATGAACACTGTCTATAAAAATCTTTTATAAGCCATGACATATTTATACCCCTACAATTTTAAAGATAGCACATTATTAGAATTAATAAATGCCCTAAAGTGAGTGAGATTTTTTGCTTTAAATGTTAGGACATTTTGAATGAAATTAGTAAACCATCAAAGCCAGCAAGTGGCATTTAAGATCAGCTGGGCTTTTATTATTTTGATGAGGTTACGAGAAGGGAAATGATTTGTTTTAAGGTCACCTGGCTGATAAGAACCTGGTATAGAATCCAGATTTCCAGATAAGCTCTCTAGTTCTCTTCCTACTTCACTTGGCTACATCTGTTTTGAAGTTTCCACTATGGGCCTCAAATCTGTGTTGTTGAAACTTTCATGCAAGGAACTGGTTACTTAGCATATTTCACATACAGCACAGATTATAGTCCCAAGGGATTACATGGTATATTAGTCTCCTGTGGCTGTTGTAACAAATTATCACAAACCTGGTGACTTAAAACAATAAAAATTTATTTTCCCAAAACTCTAGAAGCCAGAATTCTGAAATCAAGGTGTCAGTGGGGCTGTACTCCCTCCAGAGGTTCTTGGGGGAGAATCTGTTCCTTGCTTCTCCCAAGCTTCTGATGACTGTTGGCCTTCCTTGACTTGTGGCTTCATCACTCCAAGCTCTGCCTCTGTCTTCGCATTGCCTTCTCTGTGTGTGTCTTATCCCCTTCTGCCTCTCTCTTGCAAGGATACTTGCGACAGCATTTGGGGCCCAGCGAGATAATCCAGGATGATCTCCTCATCTCAAAAACCTTAATCTATTCATATCTGCAAAAACTACTGTACAAGGTAATATTCACAGGTTCCAGAGGACTGACATCTTTTGGGGGTCATCATTCAGACCACTCTACACAGTAAGTAAATAAAGGTCCTTGGAAACCTAGAAATTAAACCAAAAAATATCCTAAATCCCTCTCATTCACCTGTATTCCCTTCTGATAGTTTACTTACTGTTTAGGTATATTACAAAGTGGTTTTGGAGGTCAAGAACCCATGAAGAATAGCTGGAATTACCAGTCACAGTGACAACCAGTATACATGTATAGAATTCAACTGCATTAAAAATACTAAACTTGGGGCGCCTGGGTGGCTCAGTTGGTTAAGCGACTGCCTTCGGCTCAGGTCATGATCCTGGAGTCCCTGGATCGAGTCCCGCATCGGGCTCCCTGCTTGGTGGGGAGTCTGCTTCTCCCTCTGACACTCCCCCCTCTCATGTACTCGCTCTCTCTCATTCTCTCTCTCTCAAATAAATAAAAATCTTTAAAAAAAATACTAAACTTAAAATATTACAGGCAAAAAGGAGCCCATTGATATGAATTTCACTGAAATGGTGTAAAGAAAAGATGTTAATTAAATATCACTATTTCTCAAAGTAAAGAAAACCGTTGTATTAGTGGAATGTTAGCCCTCAGTTATACCAATTTCGTCAAAAACCTTAAAAAATATGTTTAGCACCTGGAGGTACTAAAGATTTGTATAACTGTTTTCATCAGGCAGTTTAAGGTTCAGATTGCACTCCTCATTCTCCACAGCCATTGATAGTTCCTCATTTATTTATAATTACACCCTTCTTACCTCCAAGAACCATATAAAGTGGCTTCTCATGAAAGATATATGTAATTGGAAGTAAAATTTCAGACAGTTATAGAGGAAAAGGGAAATAAATATGCCTCCCAAATCCCGGCTAATGTATTCATTGAGAATGAGTGCTGATACTTATTTCTAAGCTTCTTGGCAGCCAAGACAAAAGGGATCTCCAATAATATAACTTAATACTTGTTATTTGTGTTTACTTTTACTGCTTCTTCCCATCCCAAGCTGAGACTGTTATAGAAATGTTAGTGATCACCTCCAGTCTTAGTTATTATCTCCAGAAGCAAAGTTGTATTTTGATTTACAATCATAGTGAGCTCTTCCAACTTTTACATACTATGTTATGTTTGCTTGTATAATTATTTGGGCCTGGTTTTAGATTGTGTATAGTGATATTAAAAAACCAATATGTGATAGTGAGTGCTATGCCTAAATGACACTGTCATCATCATCCTTTAACTGTGAACATTTTATTAGGATTGGTACTTTTCCCTTAAGGTCTTTCTTTGTTTCGAATTGAATTCCATGAATTGACTCGAGTACCCAGAGACTCAACTCATGGCTACTACCATGTTTAAAATATTATACTGGGAAGTCACTTGCTGTTTTATAGCATAGCCTAACTGCAAATCTGTTGACTTTCACTAAGAAGATCTGAGAAAGCATTCCATAGGTGGTCTGAACTGAAGGCAAGTACGGGCACCGATTAGACAAATTATAGATAAATGGGTAAAGAAGCTGTGAGAATGTATAGGAGATGAATCATGATTGAATACCAGTAAACCAGCTCAAATGAGGATTAGACATCTGTGTGGGCTGCATTTATCATTTTATATAGCTGAACCAAATTAAAACAATGCTTTGTGTGAGCATTAAACTTTTCTCTCTTAGGGCTGGATATCCTGAGGACTTGGCATAATGGAATTACTAATTTTCAGACGAGTAGTTCACAGCTCTATTGAGATCTTACGTTACTTGTGGCCAGTTGAACATGTGAGACTGAAGCAGTGAACTCTGCTTTTCTTTGTGGCCATAGCTTTGGCCATAATTCCTCTGGCCTGTTTCAACCTGTGTATCACTGCTCCCAGGCTGAACTAGGTGAAAGAATGTTGATGGATCATCACATCTAGAAAAGCATCTCAGAGCATATTTCATATCAACAATTGGTTAACAAAGTAGGCTTTTTAATTTTCTAGGAAGCAGCACAGTTTAATATAATGAACTAGTGTGCTACCTATGAGGACATGCTCTGGCTTCAGGATTCATTGGCTGTCTTAGAAAAGTTTGGGTTTGAAAGGAAAGTTGTATTTGTTTCAAAGGAACGGAGGTTCTTAGGGTTTAACTATAGTTTATTAGTTAAGAGCTCAGCTCTGGCTCAAGTGTGAGACTGCTTGAGTTCAAATTCAAGTTGCTCGATTTACCATCTGTGTAACCATGGGCAAGTTAGTTCTCTATCAGTGTACTCATCTAAAAATGGGAACAGTGATCGGACCACAATATACAGGGTTCTTCTTAGAATATATGCTACTCTGTGTAAAGCAATGATGAGCAGTGTCTGGCATATGGGAAACTCTCAAAGGTGTTAGCTCTTTTTGTTATTTTTGTTTTTGATTTATCTTCATTATTATCATGTGGGAAATTTTGTGCTGAATAGTAAATGATACTGGATTTTTTAGATTTTTTTAGAGAAGGTGTGATAGCATCTGTAGTGCTTACATTTCTCCAAGTGCTTAATTCATTTAAATGAAAGATTCATGACTTAGTTAAAATGTACAAGCAGATTAGTCTTTGCATATAATTCACTTAATACCAGCTCCTGTATGTGGCAATTGACTTAATCTTGATATCTGGGAAGTATACCGAGTGGGGGTCTACCTATGCAAATTGCTTTCCTTTTTATTTCATCAATTCTGAAAACATAGGGTGATTAAAGGAATTTCTTTCCCCCAAAGATTTTTGACCGTTATGCAATTTTGTATAGCTGTAGCCAGTGAAGGTACCCTTATTGCTTTTCCTGGTATAGTCATGGAGTCGTTTCGTCTCAATGTTTCAGAACATATTGTCTGCTTTACCCTTGGCACTTACATGTTCAGAGGTTCAGAAGAAAATAAAATGAAGGAATTCTCTGATTCCCACCCCACTAGAAACAGGGCACCCCCCTCCCCACCAAAAGTGACAAGATGTATATCTTGTTTTCCTTCATCAAATAAACCTTGGGGAGATTATGGCTCATGTTGGGCATCTTACTGCTCTTGCGTGCCTCTCTCTCTCTCTCTGTCTTTATCTATCTACTTATCTAATCTGTATCATTTGTTTTAGGTGCACAAAGAGGTGTTAAATAGGACAAAAGCAGAGTAAAAAGTGTCTTTGGAAGATATATTTACAAGAGAGGGAAATGATAACTACTTAGTAAAAGAAATATAAAACATTATGTCATATAGCTTAAATTTTCACAAATTCTTCACAATTTAAATAATCACTTGAAAAATCATAAAGTAAGGGCACCTGGGTGGCTCAGTTGGTTAAGCTTTTAACTCTTGATTTTGGCTCAGGTCATGATCTCAGGGTTGTAAGATCATCCCCCTTGTCCAGCTCCACGCTGGGCATGGAGCCTGCTTAAGATTTTCTCTCTCCTTCTCTCTCTGCCCCTCCCCGCCAATAAATAAATAAAATCTTAAAAAAAAAAAAAAACAAAGCAAGATTTATTGATTTATTTGGCCTAAATCTAGTTAGTTTATAGTAAATCTTGTTGGTTATGGTGAGCAGTTAACAGCTGTTAGGAAAAAACTAGGTAAGAGATATGGGGACTGTGTTTCTTGGTGTGGAAATAATTTATTTATTCAACAAATATTTATTAAGTGGGCTAGATACTGTTTTAATGGTGAAGAGAACAATGTGTAGTCCAATGGGGTAAACAGAGCATTCTAAGTTAACGAATATATATATATATATTCTCTTTTTGAAGGGAGATTTGACTTACAACTTTACCTGACATGATCATTCCAAGATTATGATGGATCTTATATGTTGGAAAACATTTGTGTGGAATGTACAAATGAGTCTGACATGTAGATTAATTTTTTTTTTTACTTTTGAAATTGCTACTATCCTGTATAATATCCAGTAAAATACTGACAGAAATGCCTTGCTCAGTGGGGAGGCAGATGCTGCTGGGGAGGAACAGATGAATAGTTCCAGTTGGTAGCAGCACATTTGAAGTTCTGCTTGATCAATGGAGTCTTTCACTTCTGGGGGCAAGGTGGTAACAGCCAATTAATAGGAGAGCAGGCTGGGAAAAGAATAAAAGATCTACATGCTAATGTTACTCTTGCTGCTCGCAAAAGCAAACTGGTTTCGTGTGAGAAAATTGTTCTCCTCCGACTTGAAAGTGCTAAAAATTTGCTCCCCCTGGAGCTTTCTTGGATACTCCTCCCTTCAAGTCCCATATGGCCCTCTCTTTTCTAAGAAAGCCTTTTATGAACTGCAACGCTCTATGCCCCTGTGAGCACCGGAGGCTGTGGCCTAGTGGAAATGTTTTGGGGTCCTAGGTAGTTCTGAATTTAAATCCCAGTTGTGACTCTTTCTAGCTGTGTGACTTGAGCAAGTTGTTTCACTTCCTTGATCGGCGGCTGCCTGGACTCTAAAATAGGGGAGAAGAAAACCTCCCTTCTAGGACTGTGTGAAGTGTAATGGGGTGGCCATAGGTAAGGTACTATGTCTGGCACTTAGTTGGTTCTGCTTCATTCTTGACGCTTAACTCCAAAAGCACTTGAAGTTACAAAGCTTCATGGTGAGGTTATTTCATGTTGTTTCATCTGTAGGTCTCATTTCCCCCATCGTGTGGTGAGAATCTTGAGGGCAGGAAACATATTTCATGCTTCCTTTCTACCTTCCATTGCATCTTGCAGAGTCCTCAGCACCAAGCCAGCACTTAATTGATGTTTATATTGCCACTTCTGGGCTGTCTTTTGAAAAGTCACTTAAAATTAGGGACCCTGAAGGGCATGGAGAGGGGTGCTTTTCACAGTGTGCTTACAGATTTTGGTGGGGGCTGGTGATGGGGGAAAGCCAATGGCACCACTTGAAATCAGCTCTTAAAATCATGATGGGGAGTAGGAAAAGAAAACAGCGCCGCATTGTTTGAGAATCTCTATGTGCAGCCCAAATTGCGTAATGTATTTTATTATGAGTTAAAACCACAATGAAGAGGGTGTTATCTATTTAGCATGCTCCAAAACACAATGGGAATTCACCTTCATAAAGAACAATAGTCATGGGGCCAAGACCTTGGATTCTGGCCAATTTTAAACATCTGCTTCCTCCTTAGACTGTCTGGAATTATCTTATGGGATTCAGCCTTAAACCTGGGCTGGGGAGCAAAGGGCTTGGTTTCAGTGCTGTCTGAGGAAACCCAGGTTGGCTGAACATGTAGGATGGCAATGCCCTTGTTCCACTGAGTCTGCAGAAGCTGGACTGTGTCATAAGATGGAGTTTTTCCAGGCTCTCTAGGCAGCACTGTAGTTATTTACCATAAGGGACTCTAAGGAAATACTTCCACATAGTGGACCCTCGATACCTTTTTTTATTTTATTTATTTATTTATTTAGTAAAGATTGTATTTATTTATTTGACAGAGAGAGACACAGCGAGAGAGGGAACAGAAGCAGGGGGACTGGGAGAAGGAGAAGCAGGCTTCCCGCCGAGCAGGGAGCCCGATGCGAGGCTCGATCCCAGGACCTTGGGATCATGACCTGAGCCGAAGGCAGCCGCTTAACGACAGAGCCACCCAAGTGCCCCGATACCTTTTTTTAAAGAATGAAAGGGGTGGTGGTGGGGAGATGTTCTCTTTGTATATCTCTTTGTAACCCTAAGGTTTTTTTTTTTTTTTGGCTTTATACTAGCACAGTGTAAAGATATGGACAGACCCCTGGAGTATGTGGTGATAACTGTGTGATATTGGCTTGTTGGTTTCTCAGCTCTAAGGAAATATTTGCTTCTGGCAATAGGGACAGATAATAGTGTTCTTCTCTTTAATGCTTTAGGGATAACATGGTTGTCCAAAATGCTAAACTTTATTCTGGAGAGTTATAACCCAAAACAGATTTTAAAGTTTATACGTATTCCCTGAACAACATTCATTCATTCAACAGTAAACATTTATTTGAGTGTACACATACACTGTTCTAGGTTGTGTGGGAGTTTCAAGGATCAATGAGGTTATATTTTTGCCACTTAAGACATTACAATTATTATATAGACACTATAATTTCTTATCTTGAGGCAATTGATGGTTAAGAATTACTACAATGAGTGGTAAATATTTTTACAGTAATATCTCCGTTATGTGGCATCATGACAAATTCCGAATAGATGGATTTCTCTAATTAACTTAATTCCATTATTCTTAGAGGCTTTAACATAAGTTCTAGTGATAGTGTCATAAACAATAGGACTACCAAATATAGTTTTCAAGATTTCTTTATGGTTCTTTTTATCCTTAGGATATTTCCCACTAGGGTGTATAGTCAAAATTGTCAGTATTTTAAATTCAATTTGATACACAGATTAATTTGTTTGTTTGTTTCTTATTTCTAGGGACAGCCTTATTTTTTTTTTTTTTTGATTTAACTTAGTTTTTTAATGATCTAAAGCTTGTACATGGTTCTATAATCAAAATTATAATACAAGGTACATTTAGAAAAATCATTCCTGTCTAGTCTCTACACCTATTTAAAAAACTTATTTTTAAAATTAATTTTTATTGTATTTTATCTGTTTAGTGTCTTTCCTTTTGTAAATAAAAGCAAATATATACACATACATATAAAAATAAAAGATAAATATATGAATATATATATTCATATATCCCATTCCATTGTTACACAAATATAGCATATTAGACACAATCTTTTGGACCTTGCTTTTTTCACCTAACAATAGATCCTGAACATCACTCCATTTCTTCTTACAGCTGCACAGTACCACATTATGTGGTTACCTAATATTTTATTCATTAGGTTGCCTATTGATAGACATATGGCTTGTCATATCAGACTTTAAATAATATTTCCCAAACAGGAAAGGAAATAGGCTGATCAGCCGATCAGAATGTCTATCTGGTAGGTGCTTATATTTCTCATTGCAGACATTATACTTAATATAAATCAGTTTTTGTGTGAGTTGGAATATCATCTTTTCAGTGTTGGCAGAACCCTGAGGAAAACACTGGAGCCCCAGACTTTTGCACTCAGTGCAACTAGTTACCAAAACACAATGCCCTATAGAGGACTTACCCTGGATAGTTTGGGAAGATCCTGTGTTAAGTGTTAAGAACCCAGAAGAAAGAGTGTCTGGGGGTTCATGATTATCACTTAGGACTTTTCTTTTCTGAAAATCATAAAAATGTTAGATTATGAATTTTTAAAATAGTGTTTAATAACCTGTTTAGGTGACTTGTTCTGGAGCCGTTGGACCAAAAGTTTTGTTCAAATTGAAAATAGAGTTTATCAAATTTGTGATGAGGTCATTTGTTGTTTGGTTTTGTTTACAAGACTAGCATTAGTCTTTTTTTTTTTCTTTTTTCGAGGGAAAGAGGGGGGGCAGAGGGAGAGGGAGAGAGAGAATCTTACGCAGGCTCTTTACCCAGCGTGGAGCCTGATGGGGGGCTTGATCCCACGACCCTGAGATCATGACCTGAGCCAAAATCAAGAGTCGGATGCTTAGCCAACTGAGCTACCCAGGTGCCCCTAGAGTCTTTTTAAAAAACTTCCCTGGGTAGTGTCTGAGAACTTGGTGGAGGCAACTGTGTGGGTGGTGGCATGTATGTTTGTTTCATGGACTCACACAGTATTTGCCACAGTGTCGTCTTGAGAACAAATATATACCTGGGAACAGAGTTCTTTATGGCAAGGTTTCTCAGGGCCTTTAATAACTGATGTATATGTGGCTTCTCAAGACAGATATAAAATGCTGCTTTTAACCAGCTGTTTTCTTTATGGAGCCTGTTTTTTTCATGGATCCCATTTTAGAAAACTTGGATGTCATAGTTAGGCTTTTTGTAGTTCTGAATGATTTAGAGAGTGCGATGGAGGGAGAGACAATCAATTGAATAAGGTAGTTATCATTCCTGTGTTACAGGGGATGAAACAAAGGCTCAAGTGTTAACAATGTTCCTGTCATAGATTGAGGGCACTTCTTTTTTTTTTTTTTAAAGATTTTATTTATTTATTTGACAGAGAGAGACACACACAGAGAGAGGGAACACAGGCAAGGGGAGTGGGAGAGGGAGAAGCAGGTTCCCCGCGGAGCAGGGAGCCCGACATGGGGCTCCCTCCCAGGACCCTGGGATCATGACCTGAGCCGAAGGCAGACGCTTAACCAACTTAACCAAGCTGGTGGTGCTGTCATCTCACCCCACCCAGGTGCCCTGAGGGCAGTTCTTCAATTGCACATTGGTATCATCACCATATGTAAAGATTTCAAGAAATAAAATATCTGGAAAGAGTTTAGTAATTTCTTAAAAATATCAGTTGCTGTGTCTAGTGTAAAGTTTTTCTAACCTCACTAGGACTTTTTATTTTAAGCATGAAAAATTTTCCAGGCCATGTATAATTCCAGTAGGAGTAGGATTGGGATTGCCACTGGGCTTCCTTTTTCTACGTGGAATTTTAGATGAATGTATACACATCAGATGGTGGTTCCTATGCTTCAGATGCCTTATCATCAAAACCCTGAGAGAGGAGGATTTATCCTGGTTTCAATTTAGCAGAAAGAAGAAATTATTTTTATCATTTAAACAGTTTCTTTTTTTCACTCTGAGTATTTCCAATTCCTTATTTTTTTTTTCCCTCTGACTAAAGTAAAACTAGTTATCCTTCATGTGACACTAGAAGAGAGGGGGCACAGTCATTTTCTGATACATAAACATTCTCTACCTCATATCATTGTTGACCTTTTTCTATTCAGGGAGAAAGGTATTAATTGCCTGCTTTCTCACCAAGTTCCTTAGCATTTGATGTTCAGAGTTGTTATAAAAGCAAATTTGAAATTTCATGGAATTATTTTCTTTGATTGCAGTGTTGGGCTTCTAATGTGGCTTCTACCTGACCTAGTCATACAAATTGTTCTATCCTGGAACTTCCTTTTACTTTTTACAGAATATATATTTTGAGCCTAAGAGAAGAGATTGCAAACAGTTATATGGTGATTTTCAAACATTCCAAAATTGGGTACACTTAGATTTAGATGAATTGAATAAATAAATGAAAAAATAAATGCATGACAGTTTTTAACTTGGTATATTTACAGCATAGCAATGAAAGAGTAACTAGCTGTACTTCATTATTCACACCATGGTCATGAAATTTACCTGGTGTTTAACTCTGATGCTGAGACTAAGACTAACTCATCTTCCTGAAGACTTTCAGTCTGGAGGAATATGATTCTTCCTGTCTGGCTTTCTGATGATTGTCACAACTTCATTATTTCTGGCATGTCCCATTGCTTGCTTCATAGTTAAGCTTTTTGTAGTTCTGAATGATTTAGAGAGTGAGAGAGAGTTGTAAAGCTCCAACACTAGAAAGATTGATTTTTGTCTGTCTTACCAAGTTCAGAAAATTGTTTTAGAGTATAATTGAAAGATTTTCACAAATACATAACAACTTTTCTACTAGATGGCATCCTTAGAAATTATATTTTCCTGTAGTGAGGATGAGAATTGTATTCTGTTTGAGGTCTAAATTGCTTCCGGTGGCAGGCATTTTTGTGTATTATTACTGTGTCTTCGAGAAACAGCCAGAGCACCAGGACAAGCAGTATTTTGGACAGATGATCTAGGGATATTCCATGTGGGCCAGGAGCTTCGCTTGGCATTACCAGATGGAGACTTGACATCACCACATGGAACCCTTTGCCAGGGAGAGGCTGGTGGAAGCCCTCTGCAGCCCATGCTGGAGTGGCTGATCCCTCTTTCAGCCTGTCCCTTTCTCTCTTGCTTTTGTTTGAGCTAAGCAATGGCGAACACAGCCTGCTGATGGTGCTGTCATCTCACACTGTCCTCCAAAGTTTTGGATCCCAGAATTACTAATAACTAAAAGGCTTTCCTCAAACTGGGGGGAAGGAAGATGAAAGAAGTTGAGAAGGGACCAGAGAAGGTGGTAACAGAGATTTTAATAGCCTTCCCCTTTTTGTATGGGATCCATGTGGTTATTGAATGTGTGTGTACAAAGGCAACATACTAGCAATAATATGATGGTAATAGTAGTAGTTCTCACTTACTGGACACTTACTCTATGCCTGATACACATAGCAACTGCCTTAATTTGTTACTGTAGTTAACTTCCTTAAATGTTCTATAAGTGCACTGTTAACTCTTACTGCAGCTTAGAGAGTTTAGTTCAGGAACTTAGTTAGCCACGTTTATACAGTTAGCGCTGCAAAGGCAGAATTCTGAACAAAGCATTTTCTACTCCATTTTCTCTGCTTTGACCCAGGAGGCATGGCAGGCACCTGTACGTGAACTAGTGAGTGTTGTTATGGAGAACATAGACTTCCCGTGTTCATAGGGCACATGGGAATGCCAAAGATGTCCTCTTTTGCTTCATTTTACATTTTGTTCAAAGGTTCAAAATAGCAAATTTAAATAGAGTATCAGTTCCTTATTAAGGTGCCCTAAAACATGATTGAACAAAAGTTTGTACGTAATACCTGAGTTGCTTTAGTAATGTAATGTTAAATACATATTTTCCACTTTTTGTGATTGCATCATTGTTGAATTTTTAAAAAATATAATTTGTTTTTAACGTGATGAATCAATATAGTGATTTTAGGATTGGCTCATTTCCTGGGGTGCAGTTATCAGAATCTTTTGAGCAAATGGGTATTTAGTTTAAAACAACATTTTTAGTATTATAATTGGTTGTTTTCTGATTATGATGTCTACTTTATTTAGAAATATCAGCAATGTTAAAGGAAGGGGAAGTTTTACATTTATCAACTATAAGGATTAACCATTCAACAGTATTTTTTATTACCTCTTCTTACACATCACTTTTGGTTTATATTATTGTTATTTATATGCATGTTTTATTTTCCCCCACTGAACTGGAAGCTCTTTAAGGTTTTTTGTTTGTTCATTTTCCATTTCATGGGCCCTCAATAAATATTTGTGTCACAAATGACTGAATATTTACTTGTTACTGTTAAACTTGTGTCTCTCAATATGTTGGGTGACAGTCAGAAACTGATAATTATTGTATCAAAAATAATTTGGGAGCCCAAATCCTATGACATTGTTATGTAAGGATGGAACCTATAGACCTATGTTTCTCTCTCATCCTTTGGGCATGTAAATGAATCCATAAAATTCAGTTGGAGGTGAAGCTTATTTCTGCATGTGTATTTAGAGAGACAAAATATTGATTCTCCTCCTTGGAAAAAAAAGAAAAGTTAATGACTAAAATTTCTTTGTGATCTCTATGACAGTTTTATCACATATGTCTCCAAAAAACTAATTATTTTCTAAGAACAAATCTGTGTGCTAACAGACTGTGAAAACCTATCAGTTACTTTTCTTTTCCTTTCATTTTTTTAAACCAAAAGCCAAAAGAAGCCAGCCTTTAAATATTTGGATGTTTTTCTCTGAGATACAGCTGTACTAGGCAAACACACTGGCATTAACATTTCTAAAGCAGGCTCAAAATAAATGAGATTAAAAAAAAAAGCCAAACTTGATCCTTATGTGAATTGTCATTTTAATTAAAGCTTCTGTGTGTCATCAGTGACAGGAGATTGCCCCAGAAAGATAAAGTAGGACTGTGTCTGCCTTTGGCTTTCATGAAGGCAAGAGGAGTGTATAAGAAACCAAATAGCCAGATAAATTTGCCATTACATTAAAAAAATAATTTGCTAAGCATGAGGTGAACCACATTATTAGTAGATTAACATCCTTTTCTTTAGATTATACATTTTCTAGTCTAATTTATGGGTAGATTTCTTGGTTTGGGGGTTTAGGCTAGTATGTGCTAGACTCAGCTAACACAGACTGTTTTATGGAGATAAAGGAATCTAGAAACGGAAATCACTTTTTTTTAGTGGCTTTTGATTTGAAATTTTATTTATTCAGGTTAGTACAAGGTTGTGAGATCAAATAAGAACATACTTGAAAGAACTTTGTAAAATGTAAAATATTACTTGTTATTATCTTAATTATGATTATCTGGACAACAAAGTAAAATGTCTGTGTTTATTCAACCCTTCCTTCTGACCGACATTGCTCTGCTAGGAAATTGGGAATTTTCTTTGGTGTATCTGTTTAAAAGCTAAGAACTGGGACTTGAGGTTTTCTGCTCAAGGAGTCTTAGGCCAAATTTTTACAAAATCAAATAAATATAGGATCATCAGGCAGCACACAAAGAGTGGTGTCATCATTCCTCTCAGCATCTGGACCAAGTTGAAAATGTGTTCTATCGTAGAATGGGTAAAATCTGAATCTTGTTAATGGAGAACTGAAGAATACTTTTAGCGAGCAGACAAACCTAGCATCTGAACCTCAGAGATAAAATGCAATTGGAGAAACACTGAAGACTATTGGGTGCACTTAGCACATAAAACTACCGGGAGCAGCGTTAGCAGCTTCATTAAACCTAGTCATCTGTAGTGACTTTGGTGGCTGCCAGTTCTCCCCACAAAGGCTCGCATTCCCTGCTGCAGAGAGAGCCACATTTTCTGAAGAATTGCCCCCATTCACTGGAGGGAACCCAGTCAGAAGGGCCTGGATAACTTGGAGATCTCTCCATATGAGAGCACTGTGAAGATGGAGATTCAGAGATAGCAGGTGTTCTTAAATGAGACATATTTTACTGATAATCTTTTCTCATAGGAGCCATGACAATGTAAGCCCTTTGAGGACAGCGTCTGTGTTTCTGTATTTCCCTCCTGCACACCCACGTTTCTCACACAACATACTTGTGGTTGAATGAGTGCGTACCATTATGCCAACACTGACAAAACCTAGAACTCTATCCAGCCTCATCTTGCTTCCTTTGTGCAACACTGGAAATCACCCATCTTTCCTGTTTGACACTTTCCTTCTTAACTTTGCTGATTCCCCTTTTACTTGATGTATTGCTACTTCTTTCTTTCTCTGAGTCCCAGTCCCCACCCCCTCATGCTGGCTATTTCCTATGATTCTGTTCCAGCCTTCTTCTTTAGATTCCGTCTACATATTAGAATCACCTAGGAGCCCCCCTGCTGCTCCGACTCCCCCAATAACACTTGTGTGTGTGTGTGGGTGGGGGGCATGTATACTTTTGTAAAATGCTTGCAAGTTACAGACTTAATGTCCCTTTATACCTCAGTGTATATGTCTAAAACCAGAGACATTCTTTTATATAACAATGATCAGAATCAGAAAATTAACATTAATAATACTACTATCTAACCTATAGACTTCCTTCAAAATTTGTCAATTGTCCCACTAATGTCCTTCATAGCAAAAGGAAAAAACAAAAACAAAAACAAATTTTGTGGTCTAGGAATTCAATCAGGATCACAAGTTGTGTTTTGCTCTCTTTTTTTGTAGTATTTTTTAATTTGGAGCAGTTCTTCAGTATTTCTTTGTTTTTCATGACCTTGACATTTTTGAAGTGTACAGGCCAGTTATTTTGGGTTTGTCTGATGTTTCCTAATGATTAGATTTAGATTATATATTTTTGGCAGGAATATCACAGAAACGATGTGCTCTTTTTAATGTCTCCTCTCAGGGGCACATGATATCTACTTGTGACATTATTTGTGGTCACTTAGTTAATGGGGTGTCTGTCATATCTCTGTGCTGTAAAATTACTCTGTTCCTCTTATATTAATAACTGTCTTGTGGAGAGATACTTTGAGACTATAAGAATAAATGCATATTATGTATAATGAGGGTCAGGGTTCTCATTATTGGAAAAGGGAATGACAAATATGGAAAGGTACAAGTCTAGAAAGAACCCATGTGGTGTTGGATTGAATTAAGGGTAACAGTATGAACATATAAATATGTCCATCCATCCATCCATTCATCCTCCTAGCTCTGTCCTCTAAGAGGATAAAGAGGCAATAATAACTCAGTAACAATGGGCACAACTCGTATTAAATCTTGTTTTCCAAATACCATTCTTCAATAAAAGTGGACCAAAAAAAGAACTAGATAAGCCTGGAACAGCTTGTTTTACCAGAAAGTAAGGAAGTGAGCAAAGAATGATGGAGGCATGTCAAAAGGCCACAGAGCCGGCTTGAAGGGCTAACTCCCACTGAACATAAAAATAAATGATAGTAAATAGAATAAAATAAGAATTTATGAGTCCACACATAAGCAAACAAATAAATGAGAAGGGAAAGTTATTCTTTACAATAGAATTCCAACAAGTAAATGTAGAAGGAATGATTGAATGTAAATCACCATTTGTCAACTACTATAGTAACTCATTTGAGGTGAGAATCATCAATGGATTCTTCCCACTTTTAATAATGTTAGATATGCTCTTCCTGACTCCTCCCCACCCATTCAGTCCACAGTGTTCAGCACACAATTATATCAAATCTGTTCTTAAGCTGGCCTTCCCTCTGCCTATCCTGCCATGTGTCCCAGTATCTAAGACCAGAAATACCCTGTTTTCCCACTATTGATTAATACCTTATCCCATTCTTTAGGCTTTCCAAGAAAACACTTAGCTTGGATTATATCAATCCATGTCAAGATGAGAGCTAGAGAAATTCCCTGGAAACATCTTCCCCTGAAAACATGCAAGTGCATTTCAAACACACCATTAGTAAAAATCCAGATAGGTAAGAGAGGGCTATCTGTCTGGAAAGCAGCTAAAAGGGAATCTGTTGCAGGCAAATAAAACTTTTTGGGCCTACTCTTATATCATCAGATAGATTTCTTTGGTCTTGGAGAAAGGTGTTGAGAATTCACCTAAGCTGATGGTCATGTACAGCCTTTAGGGTTTTTTAAAATTTTGTTTTGTTTTTCTTTTTGTTTATTCCCTCCCCCCGCCCCGTTCATTAATTCAGAAGAGATTTGATGTTACTATTACCTACTACTGCAAACTTTGCTACCATATATAATGAAAGTCTCAGACTAAATACTGCTACACACAGAAACATTTATTAAGTAAACACTTAGTAGCAAGCAAGCAAAAAACAGGGCTTGTTTTATGACTTGTTAGAAAGTCCTAGTTCCACCACTTTGCATAAAGCTCACTTCATGCAGATAAGCGAGAATCAGAAGCTGAATCCTGGTACCCTTATCACAAATATTGGGCAACCTCAAATCTTTTTAAACCAACAAGTGGGTACAGGGCCATTTAAAGATCAAGCCTCAGGTCCATCCCCATGGGGAGAACCTCCCTGGGTCCTTATATTCTGTTCACACTAGAGTAGAGAGTGTCTCTAAAATATTTTTGCTACTCCACTATTCTTAACTATCTTTAATTTTATTTATGAGAGTCCATTTCTAGATTCTAAAAATTAATAAGCCATTAGTTTCACCAAGTAAAATATATTGCTAACATTCATTATACTGATGATCAAAGTCTTAGTTGTTAATATAGATAATAGAAGTACTTACACTGTAATAAAAACATGGATAATAGAAGTTCTTATAGTAGTTGCTTCTGGAGTGTTGCCTTTCCAATTAGATATGAGCTGAATGTAGAATCTTGCTTAGGGCAACCTATTACTGCAGAGTAAAAACTTGAACTAACTAGCATGCACACAATATCACAGTGCCCATGCTGAAATTTTAAAAATAAATTACCCAAGTTATAATAGAACTGGGGGAGGAGGAGATGGTCTAAACACCAGGATGTACCTAGGAATACTAGTCCCAAGAGGTTCTTGATGAAAACAAAGTCCTTGGTCAAATTGATCAAATGCACTGGGAAAAACTTACATTCTGTAGCACCATCTTGGAACTTAAAAATGCACAATAGCTATTCAGAGGTTGATATCCTGCAATAAAAGAACCTGCTTAGCTTTGACCCTGCATTTCCCAAACTTAGTTGACAAACTTAGTTGACAAGAGTCCTTTTGTTCACTGCTCCCCTGAAATTAGTTTTCCTTGGGACATACTTTAGAAGACACTGCTCTAGAGATTATAGAAGAAACTTTCTTAACCAACATCCACTCAACTGACATTCCCTTCCTAAAACTTGGTATTAACAGTCTCCTCTCTAACATACTCCCCCATCACTGGAGTTGTATGCTTACAAAGAGTCAATTGAGTTTTTTCCAAAACCTGTTTATTCCATTTGTACTTGTAATTACAATTACATAACTTAATTAAATATTACATAATCTTGTGACTTGTGAGTGTAAATATAAAGAGTTATTGTTTCTTTGAAAAATAAATTGAATACTTCAGAAAAACACAGTAAGGGGGAATTGCTGAAAGTGTTGTTAAATTACATGATAGGGCAACTATCAGATTTGGGGAAAATAATAAAAAGAGGATTTTTTAGATTGCTTTGCAAGTATCTATTGAGTTACTGATGCATTTTAAAGACATTGAAATGTATCATTATTCAAAAAAGATTAAGGGGAGAACCCAAATTAGTGGAACCATACTCAAAGCCTTACACTTAAATATCTAAGGTACATATATACTGATCTTTATTATTTCCTGCTTTTAATGAATTTTTTTGATTAAGTGGCTAATTACAGGCCTTCTAGTTGTCAGATAAAAAGGCTGTGTTCTAGCGAGGGAGAACTGAAGAGGAGACTTCACAAAGAAAGTATATATATATATAGGGGCTCCTGAGTGGCTCAGTTGGTTAAGCGTCTGCCTTTGGCTCAGGTCATGATCCCAAGGTCCTAGGATGGAGCCCGGCATGGAGCCCCCCTCCCCGCCGTCAAGCTTCCTGGGTGGGGAGCCTGCTTCTTCCTCCCCCTCTGCCCTTCCTCCTGCTTGTGCTCTTTCTCTCTCTGTCAAATAAATGAGTAAAATCTTTTTTTTTTTAAAGTGTGTATATACTCTGTGGTATGTTTTTAAATATTTAACATAGATTTTGTCCATGTCTTTCAAGCCAGGCTCAGTTGTCTTTAGAACTTTTGCCACTCTTTACTTGCTGTCTTTGTTTTTTGTTTTTGTTTTTGTTTTGGCCTTATTTTAAGTCCATGGGATTGCTTAGTACCCATAATGCTGTTTAAAAATGAGGATTAAAATTTTAATTTCTCTCTGGGAATTATCCATACATATACACATATGCATCCTTTTGAGTCCCAAAAGTCTTCTGGCTTTTGGTTTTGTGCCTGGGAACAAATTTTATTTATTACTAGTATATTTTTCAGTATGATTTTATAGTAAAAGTTCTTGAAAGAATGTGCAGTAAATGACATTTGATTTCTATCTGGATTCTCTTAGGCTTGGTCCCATGGCAGCCTATAATTTAAGGTTAAGGTTATGTTGCTATCTAAGAATTTTTACGATCTGTACTCATATGTGCTATGTAAACAAACCAATTATTCTATTGTGGAGCAGTTTTTTCTTTTGAAAAGCATAACACAACAATAATTTTTCAGGTTTAATTACGACTGCGTTTGTATAAAGATCTGTAGTTTATAAAACCAGTGAAGCAAAGATGAAATGGGGGGGGAAAAAAAAGAAAATGTTGCCTGATTCTTTCATTAAAGTACAAAAAGGGGGGGATTCAGACACATTTGGTATTCACTCAATTTTTTATCGTACTTTTTTTTTTTTACAAACACCACACAAAGAACCGTAAGATAGTAATCTGTCAAACTACCTGTTAACCTGGTATTTAAATATGAAAGGGATATTTCCACCCAGTATAATATTGCTTTTTTGAAACATTAAAAGCCCTTATATTAGGGTGGTAATTGAATGAATGCTTCAAAAAAAAAAAAACCCCCCAAAACACCCCAGAACCCCTGTGTGCTTCATTATGTTACATTTCATGTACATTTTTTTAGGAGGTAACCATGTCAGGATGTAGAGGGACCGAATAGAGGTGGGGAGCCAGAGCTTTTCACTCTGAAGAAGAGTAGTAGTTGGCATGAATGTAGTTGTTTTAGATTCAACATGAAAAAGTTGTTCTAATCTCTAGTGATCTACCTGCCCATACTTTATGCTAAGCAGGGTGGATTATTTGCTATCAATGCCTATGCACATTTTAGGAACCTTTTTGATGTTATGTTGAAATCTTGTAGTTAGTGATATAATTTTCTATTAAACCCTTAGTGGAATTGATACATAAGGACTTCTCTGGATTTGTTTATTATTACAGCTATCGAATCTTTTCTTATTCCTCCATCTACCTCCATCTACTGTTTTCTTTATTTTGTAAGTCCCACGAAGGAGAGATGACTTCTATTTTTGTGCTATTGTAATTGAACTCTTGAACCTCCTTCTTGGGGGGTTTTCATGTTTCTGATAATTTTGTCATGGTTCTTTGATTTTTTTTTTCCCTTTTTTGGGGTCAATTTATAAAATCACAATAGTACTTTCAGAAACTTGAGGAGCTTTTATTATGTTAGGAAGGTAGACATTTTAAGTGTTAAATCACCTCACTTATTCACTCATTCAGTAAACATTTACGAGTCAAATAACTGCTAAAAACTAGAGATACTAAGATAAATGAGAAAATTTTCTGAAAATTTGCTCAATATTCCTTTTTCAGTTGCTACTTCCTAGAAAATGTATAGTAAGTACTCTATAAACATATAATGGAAATGGAGAATGAAGATTGTTTGCTAGAATGGGCAAACATATCTCTTGATCTACATGAAAAACATAGGAGTGACACTGAGATTGGAGTTAGGGACAGGAAATAGACCTGGTATCCTAAAGAGTTCTCCAAGAGTAATATTTCTTTTAGGTGTACTTTTTTTTTTTGAATCTTACCTTGTAATAGAAGTCACAAAACATGCTGATGTTACCAGCCTAGAGGGCTACTTGAGGAATGTTGGGGAAAATATAGGCAAAACAGGATAGGATTTTTATTGGGTGAGCATTCACTTGTTTGAAAAACTGGCTTTTGGGTTTCATGTTTTGCACAATCAGCACAGTAGTCCTTTTCAGTGATTGTTTCACAGGAAGTAGTATATGCAGCTTTTGCTTTCTTTGAGAATGCAACCATAGTAATACTCTCACATGGTGTTGAGAGCAATGAAGGTAGGGAAAGGAAGCCTCTTTTCAGCTTTGCTCCTAAGTCTATGACTGGGTCTTCCTTGGCCTGTTGGAGACAGAGAGGAAACAGAGAGAAACGTCCAGACTACTGCTGCCTGGAAGTGTGGGGCGGGGGAGGGTGGGGGTGGAGGGGTGGAATTTCACTTTCTGGCGAGGACCGGAGAAGGTTTATAAGCCTTCCTATGAATTGCTTTCTTTTCCCAACTTTTGAAAGGATGTCCTCATTCAGGCCAAGAGGAATGAGGCAAATGTTGCACATCTTTCTATTCTGCAGGCTCCATGATGAGTGAAACTCATGGTGAAGCTGCTGGTTTTCTATTTGGAGAGAACATTTTAGGTGATCTACTCAGTAAACAGGATAAGGAGAGGGCAACAAGCAAATCATAAGGACTATTTAAAAACCCGGTCAGTAGGGAGGTGGGGGATTTGTGTCTCTTGCATAAGTTGTGCCTGGTTTGAGATCTTCTTAGTACACTCCCGAAGCTGCTGTGTGGCTGGCTGCAGTGTTTGGTGGAGATCTTTTAATCCCCATACAGATAAGCATCTCTCTAAAATAAATCACTTCACTTTTTTCTGCCTAACATTGCAGGGGATGGCTTAGAAGACTAACCCTCAGATTTGAAATGTCTGCGGACTGCTTCTCTACTTGACAATTTTTTTTTTTTTCCTACTTGACAATTTTGAATTTTACTTAGCTGTGCTGGTCTTTTTAGTTTTCTCAAAGGAAATGGATTATATTTTGCTACTGAAGTGCAAATATAATCATTGTTATTTTCTTGTCTTGTGGAGTATATTTTGACTGAAATAAGTAGACAGTGTACTGTTTTCAAAGTGCCAACCACAGTGTTTTTTTTTTAAACATTAAGTAATTCATGCATTGCTCTTTCTAGGCAATTATAGTTTTTTTTTTTTTAGTCACTGAGTAATTTACTAAGCACATACATTTTCAGCACTGTGCAAGGAACTGGGGCATACAAAAGAAATCTGAGGCACAGTTTGTATCTTCATGTAGGTTATAGTATTTGTAGAGAAATGAAACCAAGCCAGAGGAAACAAAGAACAATTAAATGTTCAACTGTGTAGTGCTCTCTATAGGAACCACATGTAAGTAAAAAATGAATATAGATGAATGAATGAATTGAATAAAAGTGTTCATTCAAGGAAGAAATCATTGTGGACTGCAGTGTGTCATGGAGTAGATGGGATATGAGCAGAGCCACAAATGATGAATGGAATTTGTCAAGTAGAAGTGAAGGAAAGATGTTCCAGGGAAAGAGAGCGAAGATCAAAAGGTAGAGGTGAACATGGCATATGTTTGGGACAATGAGAGAAGAGACCTGGCTGACCAGAGAGCTACATTAGTATGCAGGAGGAATAAAAAAATAAAATTGGGTGTCTCCCCTTCTTTCTTGATAAGTGAACCTGAATTTTATGTGTACTCTCAAGCAATGAATCATGCTTGGTCTAATCCATTCAGGACAACTCTATTCCCTACTTTCCCAGCCTTCTTTACAGATAAGACAGTTCTGTGACCTCATTCTGGCCAAGCTGAAGAATGCTGATGGTGTTTCTGGAAATGTTTTTGCTCTCTTAATAAAATGTTGGAACTCTCTTTTCCCCTCCTCCCGCCCTTGAATGAAGATGCAGAGCCCAGAGTCATGCAGCAACTCTTGGTACCATGAGGAAAAGTCTGAGGTGTCGTCTCTGACACTGCTGAACTGCTATACCCTTACCAACAGCTCTCCTTCTGGACTTCCTGTTATGTGAGAAAAACTAACCTCTGTTTATGTAAAACACTCTAAGTCATGGGTTTTAAAGTTATTTGCAGTGTTTTAATATTACTCTAAGAAGGTTAATCTGTAATAGTGTGTAAGGTGAATTGGAAGAGGGTAAGAATTGAGGTTGTTATCATAGCACTATAGGCCGGAGGTAAAGAGGTTTTGGACAAGACTTATGGCAAGGGGGGCGGGTAGGGGAGAGGCAGACATCTCAGAGAAGAAGCAAAAAGATTCAGTACAGATTCAATGAAGGAGGTAAGAAGCCACGTAACTTTGAAGTTTCTAAACAGGAAGATAATTGGGATGGCCATACAGCTTTAGGGATAGGCAAATGATGATAAAGACAAATTACTCAACTTGTAAGTAATGTTGAGTTTTAGATAATGATGGAGCATCCAAGTGGAAGTGTTCTATAAATATTTAGAAATATAGCATTTGAATTCAGGTGAGTCTATAGGGTGCCTGTGACCTCGGACATGGACAGAGGCCAAAGCATTAAATGATGCCTCCAATTATGAGTTGAGAGGAAGAAAAGAGTTTAGCTGTATAAACATGGAGACGGAGAGAGGAGATAACACAGGGTTAGAAGATTGCGCAGGGCACAGTGTCATCATACCAGAGGGTACATAGTGGACACCAGTAAATGCATAGTGCAAGGATGAATGAAGTTGTCATCAGTATCCAGTGCCCTAGGGATATCAAGGAAGATGAAGTCTGAGGAGAGAAGTGAATCTAGTTAAAGTAGGACACCAGTGATTTCCAAGAGAGGGGTTTCTACAGACTTAAGAGCCATGTATCAGCTGCCCAGTTCTGTAAAGGGGATGAGGCAGTAAGTGGGGGGAAGGGAGTAGAAGCTGAAGGTGATAAAGAAAAATCATTCATGAAGGATTTGGGAATTGAGAAGAAGGGCTGATTCTTGTAGGGGTAGTAGGCTTAGCAGAAGATGGTTTTAAAGGGATTGAAAACCAAGAGGGAAGAAGTTAGTGGGAAGATCCAAACACACAGCAAAGGTAAAGGCCATAGTTGGTACTGGAGAGAGACTTTAATTTTAGGGAGGTTCACACGCTCCTCTGGAGTTGGAGGCAGGGACAACAAAGGAGCTGTGGAAACTAGTAAGTGGAAACAAATACACTTGGGTGTGTCTGTCTCCACAGGGTAGGTGAAGTCAGGTGTTAGGAGCTAGGCTGGTGGAGGGAAGAAGTGGAGGGGGGTCCTGGGAGGGGCTAACTCTGGAGTACCTATTATGAGGATGTGTGTTAAAGAGGCATCTGTGCAAAGATCAACAGGCCTAGCCTAAGAGAGATGGCAACAGTCTGGCAGGGGCAAGGCTGTATCATTTTGGGTCTGTATCTGCCTTAGGCAGGGTCACAGCAGAGAACCAGGAGCCCAGGAGTAGGCCCAGCATCAGGTGGAGGGAGTAGTGAAGGCAAGGGAATCTAGAACAGTGCTCCTGGGGAGGGAGGAGGGGGAGGAGTCTAGTGTGCCAGGAAGAGGATCTCCAGAGGACAGAGAGCAGATCTGGGGGAAAGTGGCAGAGTGAGGGGTGGTGGCCTGAGAAGAGTAAACGCAGAGCTCAGGCTTAGAGCAGGACTTTGAGATGGTGAGGCCCAGGCATTGCCTGTTCGTACTCAGACATGTGTTACACTTGTAACACCTGTGACTTGTTGCAAGTAGAGATTTAATTCTTGTTCTATTTTTTTTTTTTTTTGAGAAAAGACTTAAGCAAAATTGTATGGCATTTGTTAAAAAATATGCTGGTGTAATATTTACTTAGAAATACAATTTATGCTGAGTATAGTTAGGCACAAATCTTATGGGCTTTATCTCACTTTGGTGAGACTTCCTAAATATGAAATAAAAAGCTATCTGTGGTCTAATTCTGGCAATATTTTACCCATCCACATATTCAACTGTACTCTTGCTGGGCTCAGCACTGGATTTCCAACAGTGTTTGTTGAAACCTGCCATCCATTCACAGCAGCTTCTCCTAGTAATCTCTATGAAGCACAATTTTTAAATATCCTTAAAAAAAGCATACTGCTTTAATGAAATGGCAGATGGCTTGTTGCATGATTTCCTAACTGGTGTTACTTCCACACCGTAATGGAACTATATAAAGAACTTTGCTCTCAACTCAGGAGGAATTCTGTGAAACTTGAGCTTTTGTTAACTTATAAACAGATCACTTCTGTATGTTGGGATTGATTTTCATATATGTGTGTTCTAGCATTAGTTTTATTATATAGAAACCGCACATAAATCATAAGGGATCAAAGTGATAGATACAAATTGTGAGGACTATAGTAGGTCTTTACATGCTTATTTTCTTCTGATTTTTAAAAGTGGGGCATTATCATGGTAGAAAATTTTAAAAATAGAGAAAAGGCAAAAGGAAGTAAAAATTGCTCCAACTTCCTGGAGGCAACCACTATTAGCTTATTTTTCGGTGG
This sequence comes from Neomonachus schauinslandi, assembly GCF_002201575.2. Lineage (NCBI taxonomy): Eukaryota > Metazoa > Chordata > Mammalia > Carnivora > Phocidae > Neomonachus > Neomonachus schauinslandi. The sequence goes on from NC_058405.1 coordinate 156,266,743, forward strand.
CGGGAGGCACACTTTTTTTTCCCCCTGAAAGAGGGATCATATGAAACATACTTCTGTTTCCTACTCCAGTAGGCCAATTAACTTCTAATTTTAGTTTCATTTTCTGAAAACTCATGTCAGCAAGAAAAGGTGTTAGAAGGAAGTAGCGTGCAACAGAAGAGTTAGCAGAAGGCGTAATTTCTGTGGGAGATAGAGAAGCTGACTAATTTGTGACCTCCACCAATTTTCTACTCAGAAAAATGTGGTTGCAGTGAGTAAAGTCTTCATTGCCCCTAATCTTTAGGAGATAATGATTTAACCCTATTATGTTTTATACTATATCCTTTTCAGGATTAACACTAAGTATCAAAAAATCTTAGTTTTATACCTCGATTATAATTATTTACTTACAGCTCAAAATAGATGAATTAATTTTGGGTGATAAGTCCTTTTATGTTGTCAGGTTATTTTCCTTTTAACATGTAGTTTTTGTATTATGTTTTCCAATGGAAATCAAATGTTCATTTGAGTGAATTAACTGACTTATTCAAGTCAGATTTGCCTTAATCTTCCAGTGTGTATTCAGTTTATTTAATATTATTGTTTTATGAGGATTATAAATCATTATCTACATAGAATGTAGATAATATGAAACATACTATACCTCCTTCTTTTAGACAGAAAGTTAAACTGTTTGTAATTTGGATATACTATCTTAATTTTTACTACATAGGATATTTTTACTGTTACTTTAACTGTGGAAATATTTGGTGTGTCAGTTCATCTTGCTTTATAGAATTTCCATTTGGAAATGGACAATGAAAAGGAATAATTATTTTGCATTAATTTATATTTAATATAAGCACTTGAGAAATAACCAAAAGTAGGAGAGAAGGGATATGGATATGCATTTTGGAGTAATGAATTTTAATTACCAGACATCTTTGGTCAACCAAAGACTCAAATGTTGCTCTTTAATAAATAGACATTTATATAGGAATCTGTTTCCTTGGAATCAGATGAAACATAAAAACAATTGAAAGATGTTAATAATAGTACATAATCACCTATTTGAGTTTAGCTATTATTATCTCTATTAATAAAATACTCAGGAATAAGGTGGGATACAAGAGGGCACAAAAATCTTGGAAGTGAGCCCTACCAGGGCACAAATGTACCACTTAATTTCCCAGAGATCTTCACTGAGGTATATATATCTTACCATTTTTAATTTCAATTTAGTGACCAGTCAAAAACTTCTTGTGTTGAATTTGAATTACAGTGGTGATTGATGGAGTGTTAGTATACCATTTGTTTCTTTTGATGTTGTCATAGTTTAGGTTTGAGGTCATCAAACTATGGCCTGCAGGCCTACTCCAGTCTACCACCTGTTTTTGTAAATAAAGTTTTATTGGAACACAGCCACATCCATTTGTTTATGTATTATTTACACTGCAATGGCAGAGTTAAGTAGTTTCAACAGAAGTTATATGGACCACAAAGCTTAAAATATTGACTTTCTAGTTTTTTACTGAAGAAATTTGCCAACTCCTAGTTTAAGTCCAACTTTTCCCTTCCAGTATTCTTCATACCTGATAGCATACTATTGTTCACATGTCGACATGGACCAGATTACCAAGATGCTAAGGGAAATTAGAAAAGAAGTAAAAAACCCTATTCTCTGCCTTGGAGAACTTTTCAGATAAGACACGTAAGAAATAACCAGAGAAAAACATGACACTTTATAATCAAGGACTAAATTGTGTGATAGTAGCAGAAAAACCCCTCCTCCATTCTATATCCTAAATATATGTGAATTAAAGTCATTTCAATCTGGTCAGAGCCAGAGTTCTCAAAATTACAATGTGAGCATTCTAATATATCAGAGTATTTTTTGACGTTATGACTTAGAAATGGGAGCACTAACTTTTTGCCACACAGTTATATGGTTGAATGTAGTTTAGTCAGATTTCTAAAGGAGTCTGTGGCTTTTCTAGAAATTGCAGGGTCTGGAAGGATGATGTACTAGGCTTTCTTCAGTATGGACTAGGAAAGAGGTAGTTACTTCAGAATAGTTCTGTGATCAGTGTTTAGGGATGCCCTCACAAGGGGCAGAACATCGTTTTAATAAGGATCTAGGGATCAAAACATAGCAGATTTGTATTTTCAAGGATTAAATGGAGCTGAGAGAAATAACCTGGCCCACAAATAAACACAAGTTAAGGCACCAGAAGCAATTATAATTGGTGTGAACTCACATGCATGCATGAGCAACACAAGATGATATATTTATAATTCGTTTCATTTACTTTTAGTTTTGTACCTTGACTCTCTTGCATCATAACAAAGCAGGCCCCGGCTTTAAACAGTGAAGTGTTTGTGCTCTATATTGAAATGGCTGTTATAGAGGTTAAAATCAGAGAGTAAGATTACCCACTCACATTGCATAACTCTTCCATGTGAATGTTGGCAGGTTGAGAACCTTTTATAGTAGAACCATTTTGTCACACTGTACCATCTATAAAATGCCACAGAAATCAAAGGAAAGAAGAGGTCAAGGTGATACCCTGACTAGCTAGGAGAAATGTGGTGGAAAATATTGGAATTGATATCAGTTTTGGAGAGAAGTATGAATTTGGTTTGACAGAGAAACAGGATGGTAACTCTGGGATTTGAATGAGCATGGTTTGTGTGGAAGAAGAGCTTAGATGGAGTGAATGGTTTATGTCTAGAGTTAGTAGATTAGTTGAGTAGCAAGAAGGGTGGGAAAAGGTGGGGGTAGGTGCGTGGCAGATCATACAGGAGCTAAGGTGCCATTTTGCTCAGCCTATTTTCTGTGATTCCACTGCAATATGGGGTTGAGTGTTTAATGCTCAGAAGCAGCAAGAGAGTAGAACAAGTAGAGCAAGAGAGGTCAGGTGATGCAAGCAGGTCTACCTGGTTTGGGAATCACTGGCATTGTTTTGTCTGTAATTAATGGCAAATCACATTCCTAGAGATGAGGAACATCCAACAGACTAAAATACAACAGCATAAATCCTCACTCTTAATAGGCAGCACCTGTAGCTCATGGTCCTCTGCTCTAAACCTTTTATGGAAGAATATAAGGTATAAATAATAAATACATAAAATTACTTCCTGATTTTATTTCACTGTACACCTAGTTGGGAATCTCTCTCCTTTTGAGAGCAGTCACAGAGACAAAGAAAACAAAGCAGAGATGGGACCCTTTCTCTCATTTTCTCAGATGGACTTCCCTGATGAGTATTGCCTTTTTTAATGAAGGTAGATGGCAGAGCAAACTCTTCAGTGTAGTTTAACCATAAATTCTCCTAACAGGGAGGGGTGCTATCCAATACCCGAGGGCATGGTGGTGGAGTTGGCTAAGGCTACAGAAGCAGCAGGTGCTTACAGGTCCTGAAATGCCCCACTCATTACGACTGCTGTAAATCACAGCATCTTTCACGCCTTTTGAGTGAAAATTGGCACCTCCAGTTTACTACTATGTGGTGGTCACACTGTCCCTGACTGCAAAAATATTAATAGATGGCACCTTCCCCTGAACAATGGAACTGGGCATGCCTGCATCAGTAATGATGGATTGGGAGCCTGAAAGATTCTACAGAGAGGAGAGTAAGAGGATGCCAAGGAAGCTGTCTTTTTGTAACTAAAGACTATTAAATAGAAAGAGTTGATGGCACATCTGTCACCCACGTGTCACTGTATCCTAGAAGAGCTTGTATGAAAGCCTGGATGAGCCTGGGCTTTGCGGGCTGGGCTGGTTAGGGAGGGCGAGGACTGAGGTTTGTGGCTCGCAAGTCGGCCTCCTGTCGTGTTCAGTCTGATGTGGAAAAGGTTCTGGCTCACACTGGCCTGCTTGAGCCATGGGAATTACTTCCGCTTAATATTCGGGGCCTCTGTCTGCCAATGCCTGTTTGTTTTCCTTCTTTTTTCTTCATGGTTGTTATTGTATGTAGACAATGGTAGATGAGATTTGAGACTTAGGGAAATAGACTTTACCAAAAAAAGAAAAAGTAACTCTTTTCAGTTCCAATAGCATGTCTAATATTAAAGACCTTTTATCCCTCCTGCATCCCTGGAGGTGGTGGGTTGTGGGGAGCCAAGGGGGAAATAAAAAAAGAAAGGAAAGGAAAGGAAAAGAAAGGAAAGGGAAGGGAAGGGAAGGGAAGTAAAGGGAAGCAAGGGAAGGGAAGGGAAGGGAAGGAAAGGGAAGGAAAGATGTTCTCTATTTGAATGTGTAAAATTAAGATCTAGTGAAGGTATCATTTTGGGAACCTTAGGAGTGATAAAAAGAAGAGAAGAAAACACCTAATAGAACTCTTTCAGTTCAAAGCTGGATTTTAAAAGATTGTTTTGTCTGATGTGTGCCATGAGGAGAAATAGAAGTCTCATAGCATTCCTTCGACGTCAGTGGTGGTATTTAAGACTACCATATACCAAGTATTATTCACTTGCCCAGTTTGACTGCTACAAAATGATCTGGAACTAAAAATTCCTCTCTCTAGCTTTTCCTCTAAAGAGTCTGTCTTCTTACACCGTTTTGCTCTCATTTGCCTCTTCTTCCCCAATTCTTCCTTTATTTTCTGTCATATGCTAACAACATCTGGAAACTCTCTTTTTAGAGGCTTCTGTGATTCTAGATTATGCAGTTTGTTACCCAGTCAACACCTTTGTGAGCTATTTTTGATTTTCTGAAATTGGCTTTCTTCAAATAGTTTTATTTGAAAGCACTATGCAATATAATTAGTTGAAGGGGAAGTTTTAACATGATACAACCACAATGTAGAGAGTGGAGATTAAGCTGAATGAGTTCTGTCCCTTTCAATTTCAAATTGCTAGATTTTTCTGGCTTGAACACAAAATGAAATCAAATTGAAGGATCAGGGATGACAAGAAAGCTATGAGGAGAACAAAGTCATTGGGAAGGGCATTGAGAAATGGGTAACAAGATGAAAAAACAGAGGGATCTTCACATTGATGGAAAAACGTTCCATATATAATATGGAGACCTTAAACATACAGCAGATTTTTTTTTTAAAGATTTTATTTTTATTTATTTGAGAGAGAGAGAGAGAATGAGAGACAGAGAGCATGAGAGGGAGGAGGGTCAGAGGGAGAAGCAGACTCCCTGCCAAACAGGGAGCCTGATGCGGGACTCGATCCCCGGACTCCAGGATCATGACCTGAGCCGAAGGCAGTCGCTTAACCAACTGAGCCACCCAGGCGCCCCAGATTTTTTAAAATAAAAAATTTTATTTTGCAACAATTTTATTTAGTGTTTTCACAATAATTTTATTTTATTGTTTTCTATTATTTATTATTTTAATTTAATTTAATTTAATTTATTTGTTTGAGAGAGAGAGAGAGAGCCTGAGAGAGAGAGAGAGCAGGAGTGGAGGGGAGTGGCAGAGGGAGAGGGAGAAGAGACTCCCCACTGAGCAGGAAGTCCTGAACAGGACACGATCCCAGGACCCTGGAATCATGACTTGGGCTGAAGGCAGATGCTTAACCGACTGAGCCACCCAGGTGCCCCGTTTTTTTGCAATTTTCGATTAATAGAAAAGTTGCAAAGATAGTATAGATAGTTGCTGTATACACTTTACCCAGCCTTCCCTAAGGTTAACATCTTATAGTTCTGTATTTTTAATGGTTATGAAAACATGAATCTATGCTTTATGGATGTCACTATTTTCTTATATTATTAGAAAAAAATGAGAAATACTGAATTTTCTACTCAAAACTTCATATTCTTGTTTATACTTTAAGACTGAGCTTCGGAGTCTCCTAGTGCTCATGGGTGTGATCTGTGAGTTTTGGAGAGGGAGAATTGTCTTTTTCACTCCATGACAATTCTTCTGCTCCAGACTTTCCACAAGAGTGAAGTGGTAAGGTTTGTTTTGGGGTCCTCATCCCTCTTTTTTGTACCTTTTCCATTTGTTTATGGTAACTTCTCCTCAGTTCCATAATTAAACTGAGGCTCTCAACATCTCTTCTTTCTCACTGTCAAAACCTGTCCTTAGGCAAGACTCCCAACTGCATTCATATCAAGACAATTAAAAAAAAAAAACCACAATAAAATGTGGTAATAGCTAAAAAAGACTGTCCTTCAGGGTTATTTATATTTTAGCAGGGATGCAAAGTTTTATGCCCAAGCTTCCCAAATTTTAGTATGTTACCATGACATAGTGTCCTGGGAAGTTGCTTCTACTAGAACTTTTTTGGGGGAAAATCTCATTTCTATATTAAAATGCACATGAAATTATGGTAGAGTATAATAGAATATAACATTCATGCAGTTTTTAAAGTAAAATTTGTCTTAAAGTGGGACTCTGGTGGTTTCTGAGAGTGTGCAGACCCCAGAGGTAATTCACTCTGCCTTGAATTATGTCTATTAGGTTGAAAAGAAAAATTGAAAAACTACTGCTTTACACTAACTGATCGAAACTTTGGAAGTGAAATTTTAGCACCAACCGGTATAGGTTCCCCAGGCTCTTATAAGTTATCTTCCCTTTTGATGAACACTTAAAAAAGATGTATATACACCCAGATTCTGATTAACCCTCTCTTATTGGATATCATTGAATGTGTATATTTCTGCATTTGATAACATTTTTAAATAAATGAATGAAAAGTTGGAGTATTATTTTGCAATATGGGGCCTTTCTTGTGTCTTCTGAAATCCCACCCTGGAAGCATTCACTTATTCCAGGAAAGCCAGGCACTGCTAATCAATCCCTCACGTTCTGGGCCTTGGCCTGGCAGAGGACAAGGGACTGACCAGGGCACAAAATGACCTAAGGTGTTGGGGGCCTCTCAGTAAGATGTGGTACCTCACTCTTCATTCCTAGCTTGGGGGAAGATGGGTTCCTTGAGATTACAATTGTTGTGTCTATTTATTATTTAGAAATAATCAAATACTATATCCCATTATGATCTAAATGTTATAGTGGAAGAACAGCCAGCAAGAGAAGGCAGCAAAGGGTGGGGAAGAAGAAGGAGTTTAGAGTTGGTGTGATACTTATCCTCATGAGACTTAATTTCCTAGTATGGAAAATGAAGAGTATGTTATCCAGTGTGAGAACTAAGCAGAGTGTATTTAGCTCATGAGCTGGTCTTGGCCTTTTTGCTCTCAGAGTTATTCCTTGACTCCCACCGTGGCAGAGGGTTCAATCCCAGCAGGCTGACTTCCCAACTCTGATTCCAGTCGGGGGAGGCACTGGTGAGAGATCAGAGTGCTGCAGCTGTGTTTGCTTCGTGGCCCCAGCTTCTACAAGACGGCCCACTGTGTTTCCAGCTTCTTCCATGACTTAGGCCCTTGGTGCTAGGAACAGCACTTCTGCTTTTGTCCCTCCAGCCAGGAACGTTGCTGATCTCTCTCTGGTCGCCTCATTGTTCACTCTCGACTTCTCAGCTCTTCCAGCACTTGTGTGTCCAATTCTCTGTATTTAATTCTCTCTCTCTTTTTAAAGATGATTTATTTGAGGGAGAGTGAGCGCGCGGACATGCGCATGAGTGGGAGGAGTGGCAGGCAGAGGGAGAGGGACAAGCAGGCTCCACGCTGAGCAGGGAGCCCAAATCCGGATCCGGACTGGATCCCAGGACCCTGAGATCATGACCCGAGCCGAAGGCAGACGCTTAACGACTGAGCCCCCCAGGCGCCCCTAATTCCCTCTTTTTTAACACTTGGAATGGTTTCTATATTCTTCAGAGTTGGACCCTTATTGGTACAGCCAACTGCAGTAATCTGTGAACTGAGGGGAGCTTCGGCTGGATGTGATAGGAATAGAAGAGAAGGAGAGAGGTGCCAAAGGAGGAAGGACAAAGCAGTGACCGACTGCATCAAAGAGGATCAGGAGAAATCAGGCAGTTCAGGTAATGGTGACTGCCACTGATGGAGATAGGCCATTGGAGAGGGAGCTCCTTGTGGGTAGAAGCTGTGGGTTTGGTGTAGAGCACGTTAGAGAAGAAACTTCATGATGTCACTGTCTCTGCACTCTGCCTTTCATACTTAAGTGTGACGCAGCTGCAGGAGGATTTATGAACTTGTCTTTCTCTCTTGGGAAAGGGTAAGAGGAGAAGTTCAGAGGGAGGAGAGGAGAGTAGTGTGTGGCCCAGAAGGGAATGCCCTCTGGAACCTTGCTGAGCCTGGATCGTATCTCTGCAAATTCATGACTCCAGCCCCACCACCGTAACCTTTTCAGGGAGTAGAACGGGAGGTTGGCTGCTCAGAACCCATCCTTTGCTAGTAGGGCAGCAGCTCTTCCCCAAAGGGACCTGAGATGAGCAGGCTGTTCCTCTTGCCAGTGCAGCATTTGCAAGAGGAGTGCTGTGGGAGGAGATAAAAATTGACTTCCAAATGGCCTGCAGAAATCAGGAGACATTTTAGGTCCAAACTTGATAATCTAAACAGCAGATACTTGAGTTGTGATTTCCCCATGGGTTAAGATAGTTCATAGTGGGGACAGTCAACATTGCTGCAGCAGGCTGGAATCCACTTCCTCAGTGTGCTAGGGCATTATGGAAAATGATCTCTGAGGGAGAGAATTGAGTTCGCATCCTCAGGAACAACGTCTAGATATATTAAGAAATGACCTCAGATAAAAAAACAAACAGAAAATCATTCTGGCAAATCAGAAAGAGCACATTATGTAGCATTCATAATGTGTTTTATATGTGCATTGGGAAAGAGAAGAGTCTAATAAATGAAGACAAACAGGAAGCCTTTCCCAAACTCTCTTCCCAGATACTTTTCAGTCACGTTGCGCAGGTCGAAGGTTCTGGGAAGAAACAGCTAGTACTCTGACCTGCCTTCTGCAAATATAATGTTTCCTGTTTTGTAGGAACTTGGGGCTGAAAAATGCACAAACCAATTGATTTAAACTCCTAAACTCATAATATGCACAAACCTCAAGGACTACTGGTTGAAATCTGTGTGTGTGTGTGTGTGTGTGAGAGAGAGAGAGAGAGAGAGAGAGAGAGAGAGGGACAGAGAGACAGAGAGAGGAGGAAAGGGATTCCAGATGTCCTTAGAGTATCACATTATATCTAAATTCCAGATAGTCTCCAGTTAATTGAATAATTGATTTAATTAAATATTAAATGCATCAATATTTTATAGTTTCCCAAACTAACCTTTTATTTTCTATGGTCTCTCTTCATTTCTGAGTGAATTTGGTTTGACTGAAGAAAACCATTTATGTTACATCCTTTAAAATATGATGAGGTAGGGCGCCTGGGTGGCTCAGTTGGTTGAGCGACTGCCTTCGGCTCAGGTCATGATCCCAGGGTCCTGGGATCGAGTCCCACATCGGGCTCCCTGCTCAGCGGGAGGCCTGCTTCTCCCTCTCCCACTCCCCCTGCTTGTGTTCCTGCTCTCGCTGTCGCTGTCTCTGTCAAATAAATAAATAAAATCTTAAAAAAAAAATATGATGAGGTGAAGCATGGCTCTCCTTGGATTGATGTTCACATTAATAAAGGCTTTTATTCACAACAACTTTTAAATAATATAAAATTAAAACCAACTGCTGATCTCAGGGAACAAGCCGATTTTTTCAATAAGGATTGTATAGCCGCCTTTACATTTCTTCCTGTTCTTTTTAATAAATGATGAAAGCTCCAGTGTTGTCATAAAATCACATTTATTTATAGTGATAAGGACGAAGCTAATCCCTGTTTCATCACTCTGATCAGCGGTCACACAAACACAATGGAACCTGACATGCTGGCAGCCCTCTGCTCATTAACAGCTTTCCAACCAACCTCCAAGCTCGTGGCTGGAAGTCAAATAGGGTGGGCGGGTTCCAAGTAAGAAAGGAAAATAATTGGCTTTGGAGATAAAGGGATTATTCAAATTTCCATATGAAATTTCTACCACCTCTTGGCTTCCGATGGAATAGGAGTTATACTAAGATGCCTCTGTTTCAATTTTGAAATTAAAAGCATTCAAAGAAATGGAGAAAATTATTACAGACAACAACAACCACTTCAATAACATTTCCTTGTCTTCATGTCATTTGCCCCATTATTAATGACCTGCTAATTAAAAACAAAATAGAAAAATTCTAGTAACAAAGTTTTTCCTCAGGGAAAAACTTTTTCGGCTAAAGAATTTTTTCCTATCCTTATAATATCAAGTTGTTCTCCCACCCAAAAGGAATTGATTAGTTTTTTAAATTGCTGTAGACATCAGGGGAAAAGCATAATGCTTTGTTTGAAACCCTGGGGCAGACAAAGGCAACTTTTCTGGCCATCTGGTCTTTAGAAACAAACACTCTGCAGTCCAACAGACTCAGGCTTAACTGTTCAATAATCTCTTCTTTGATCTACACTTGAATCTCAAGTCATCTTTCCTGTGTGATCTTGGGCAGGTTAAATCATCTCACTAAACCTCAATTTCTCAATCTGCAAAATAGGGATAATGAAGCTACCATGAAGAGCTGTCGTGAAGGAAAAATAAGGAAATGCATGTAAAGAGCCTGGCACATAGTAAGATTCAAACCATAGTAGCTGTTTTTTTGTTTGTTTGTTTGTTTTTTAAAATTATGCTATTTGCTTTTGTAACTATTAGCATTTGACAGTCTGCTTACTGTGTTACTAAATTTTGTCTTTGTAGAGCCATCCCTGAGTGATGGTTGATATCTGACAGATTAGATAGAATTGTGCAAGTGTTGGGCGTTGCTGACTCTCATTTGGACCCTTGGATATCACACTGGGCACCCCAGTAGCTTTGGCAGCAATGGCAAAAAAATAAATTCCATTTCCATCAGTGCTACTCACAATCCTTGATTTGGGCTTTTTGAATAAAAATAGGATTTTATGCCCGAGGATATAACACCCTTTGAGCTGCTGAGTAAGACTGCACCTGGCTTGTGTGGGTGCTGGGGTGAAAATCCAGGGGGCCTTTGCCTTTCATTATATTTTTAATAAAACTTAGCAAGTAGCAGAATTAAACCTGTGAATCATTTTAACAACTACTTTTCTTAATGGAGATGAGCCTCTTTATCTCTTAGTAGTTAATACTTTGTGGTTCTAAATTAGGGTCCTTGATGTGATTGTATTCCTCTCAAACATTATTAAGAAATCATTTACAATGGAAAGGCTTGTAACTGAAGCAGCCAGGGAAACAAGGCATTCCAGACTTTCGGTGGCATTGAGTTGAAGGAGGGGATGAGCTGGTTGGGATATGGCCAGGATGTGCTCCCTAGTGTGGTCCAGGTAGGGAGGAAACTGTCATTTATACTGTGTATTAGAAGCTTTGCCTACATTGTTTCTTTTAGTCTTCTCAGTGCTCTTTAAGGCATGTATTCCGTCCATTTCATAGGCTCAGAAAAATGATTTGTCCAAGATCACGTAATGAATAGAAAAGCAGTATTAAAAGAAGGAAATACAAGTTCTGGTTGCACAGTGCATTCTGTGAAAACCTATGAAGATGTGTACTTGCAATTTGTGCAATTTTTTGTGTATATGTCACATATGTTTCAATAAAAAGTTACTGATCAAAACAAATAGGTTCTGCCTGATGCAAAGTCTATGTCCCTTTCTCTCTATTGTGCTATTTCCAAAGAAGCATATGATGGATGGAACCCCAAGGAATTTCCTCCATCAGTTACAGCTGGTTGTGGCCAGAAATAGTGCTGCCCTTATTAACTAGAACTGGCTTTGAAAGGCTTGGATATTTCCAAGGAAAGATACACTCAGAGGAGTGCAGTTTCCTAAAATTGAGGATGTGTATGTGTTAGAATTTCGAATGATGTTCTGAAAATGCACTGAGCTTGTTGCAGAGTCGTTCATAATAGTGAAAAATCAGGGGAAAATCCCTGAAATATCCATCAAACAGGAATTAAATAAATAAGTACTATGTGCTTTTAGAAACTGCTTATTTTGAATGACACTAGTGGTGTGAGGTGGAGTTAAAAAGGGTCATGGGACTGCCTATATATTAGGATGGCCTTTTTGTAAACTTTTTGTTTGTATATATATATATTTGCATAAATAAGTGTCTGGAAAGTTGTTTGCTAAAATACCAATACTGGTATCTCTGCATTTTGTAGTATTGGTTGAATTTTGCTTTCTTTTTTATGTCTTTCTGTATTGTTTTCCTGCAATTCTATAAACAGAAATTTTGTTTTAATTTTTAATAAAATAATACTTTAAGCAAAGGCTGCATCCTGAATTAAGTATATCCCTTCTCAAGTTGTCTATGGTGAAGGAGGAAACGCTCAGTTTACTGTATGAGTTCTGACACATTAAAGCAATATTATGTTACCTTATGGTCAAACCAGAGAAGAGCATTTCCAGGAGTAAAAAGAGCCATTTTATAAGATCAAATACATGCAATTACCAGACTGCTTGGCTTGTTTAAGCTTTTAAAAATATTAAAAATAATAAAATATTTTAATTATATTCTATGTAAGCAGGATGTTCTACCTTCTTCTACCAGATATTATAACAATCTTGAAAAATAGTTGTTTTCCCTACCCAAATATATGTCTTGTGTGGCTCAGTTTTTAAAATTCTCCATTCTCTTTAGATTTTAGTGTCATGGTCAAGACATATGATTGCTTTATTTTATTTCATTTTATTTCATTCTAGTGATTTTCTTCCTTCAATGAGGCTAACTAAAGACAGAATCGAAATCATAAAAATTACATAGTCATGCAAAAACAGATAATAGAACAAGATAGGACTTCCTTTTTTGTCTTTTTGTTAAAGATTTTCAAGAAACTAGCAAAAGAGAATCCTGAATACATCTCCATGTGAGTGTCATTAATATGTGGAAGTTCATTACCTATAAGCACCACCACAAATTGTGAGATCCGGCCAAATTCAGATAATTACTACCGTCTGAACAATTAGCAGTCTTGACAATATTCTCTACTTTTGGATAAGTAGGGCCCCCAAACTGGAATACTCTCCCTCACACTTACCTGAACTTATTGATCAGATACCAGCTCAAGCCTTTTGGGCCACAGCAAGCTCTCTCTTTTGAACACATATAACTATGAAAATGGACAACATGATCTAACAAAATTCTGTTTGTGAATTGATATGCATGAAAAGACTTAGAATGTGTAAAAAGAAAACCAAAGTTTCGTATTTAATAAATCTCACTTACTAAAAAGAATGTATGAAGAATTAAGATTTTTTTTCCCTAGAAAATCTAGCAGTTTGGTTTCTGCATAGTGCCAGTAAAATTGACTTTTTTTTTCTGGCATTCTTAAAAAAATTATTATTGAAGTATAGTTGGCATATAATTTTATATTAGCTTCAGGTGTACAACATAGTGATTTGACAATTTTATGCATTACTCAGTGCTTACTACAGTAAGTATAGTCACCATCTGTCATACAATGTCATTAAACATTATTGATTATATTCCCTATGCTGTACTTTTCATCTCCGTGATTTATTTGTTTTGAACTGGAGGTTTGTGCTTCTTAGTCCCCTTCACCTATTTCACTCATCCCCCCACCCATCTCCTTTCTGGCAATCACCAGTTTGTCTTCTGTATTTGAGAGTCTGTTTGGTTTCTTGTTTGTTTATTTGTTTTGTTTTTTATATTCCACATACAAGTGAAATCATTTGATATTTGTCTTTCTCTGCCTGACTTATTTCACATAGCAAAATACCCTCTAGATCCATCCATGTTGTCACAAATGGCAAGATTTCATTCTTTTTTATGGCTAATATTCCATTATAATGTATTCCATTATTATATATTATATATATTATAATTATATGTATATGTAAATTTTCCTTATACACACACACACACCACATCTTCTTTATCCATTCATTTATCTATGGACACTTGGGTTACTTCTGTATCTTGGCTATTGTAAATAATGTTGCAGTAAACATAGGGGTGCATACATCTTTTTGAATTAGTGTTTTCCTTTGAATAAATACCCAGTAGTAGAATTACTGGATCATATGGTAATTCCACTTTTAATTCTTTGAGGAATCTCAACACGGTTTTCCAAATTGGCTGCACCAATTTACATTCCCACCAACAGTACACAAGTGTTCCCTTTTCTCCACATCCTTGCCAACACTTGTTATTTCTTGTCTTTTTATTCTTTTTGAAAATCTAGTTGTTTGGTTTCTGTGTGGTACCAGTAAAATTGATTTTTATATTGTATCTTTTACGTATCATGAGGTGGGAAAATGTCCTTAGATATAATTGTATACATCTCTTTTGCCTAAACAAGGCATTTTGTTTGGAGAGAAATGAGTATTTTGCTTACCAGAGAAAGAAGAAACCCTGAGCAATTTATGTGTGTAGTTGGAAAAAAGTAGCTTTAACTTTGAGGGAGGAGAAATTTGAGAGAGGCCGGGGAGGGTGGGTTTGGAGTCAATGAAACTGCTGTCAGTTAATGCTTCTGCTTCCTCTGCCCAGGACACATACACTCAGAATCTTCAGTCCAATCATGAAATTTATTTATGTGTGGATTTTGGAGGAATTTGGGAAAGGTTCTGAATTCTCTGTTTTGCATGCAGAGATTTTCTAGAATAGAGGTAACCGGGGCAAACAGAGGTAGCAGACAGAAGGCAGCATTAGGGCATTCATGTTGTAGGAACTCCAGAAATGCGTGTGGTCAGGAGAAGTTTGGGCTGTCATGGGCTGTAGGAATGAATTCAGGCCATGCTCAACCCCATTTCTGAGGCTGTCAGTTTTGCAGACCTGGGCAAAGGTGTGTGCTCGTGATGTTACATGCAGGGGATGTACCCTCCCAATGTACACATGCAGGAGTGATGTGCCACAGACAGCTCATAAGCCTCTGATATCCTACTGGATTTGAGTCATTTTAATAAGACCACTAGTCAGCTTTTCTCACCTCTGTTTCCTTAAAAATGAAGAAATCAGGGACCCCTGGGTGGTTTAGTCAGTTAGGCTGTTAAGCGTCTGCCTTTGACTTGGGTCATGATTCCAGGACCTGTCCACCCCGCACCAGCCCCATGTAGGGCTTCCTGCTCAGAGTCTGCTCCTGCCTCTCCCTCTGCCTCCCCCTTCCTGCCCCCACATCTCTTGTGTGCTCTTTCTCTCTCTCTCAAATAAATAAAAGCTTTTTAAAAAATGAAGAAATCAGAGACTACCGTTCCACTTAAAATGCACAGAAGTAAAGCCTTTCACGGTCTGTCAGTTCATTTCCTGCCCTCTTCACAACAGAAAAATGTATTAACTTTAAGCAACTAGTTAAGTGTTATGGTTTCAAGACCAGTATTCAGCAGAAAATTCATTATCTAATTTTGATAAAGATGCATGGGTTAGTGAGTTGAAGTTGTTTCTGGGTAAATCACTACAGATGTTAAATTCAGCGTAGACATAGAAACTCCTGAGTCTGGAGACTGCAGAATATTGTAATGTTAAACACTCCCACTCAAATGAGCTGCTTGTTGAGTTGGTCTTAGATGTATTTTCCTGCTGAGCTACAACAGCAGCTGTGGGTGAGTTGGAACACCTCAGTCCTACAGTTCACTATCATGCTGTCAGTTTGTCCAGGGAGACGGCTTATAGGAATGCATAAACATACACATGCTTTTGAAATCTTGATGGAGTCCATCCTTTTCTTCCTCCTCACCCCCAAACTTTCCTATAGAACTTTTTGATTAATACATTTTAAATTATGTTTTGAAAATAAATAAATTAGGTTGAATTGATCAGAGCTTTTTTTTTTTTAAGATTTTATTTGTGTGACAGAGAGAGAAATAGTGAGAACAGGAACACAAGTGGAGGGTAGGGGTGGGAGAAGGAGAAGCAGGCTTCCCGCCGAGCAGGGAGCCCGATGCGGGGCTCGACCTCAGGACCCTGGGATCATGACCCGAGCCGAAGGCAGACGCTTAACGACTGAGCCACTCAGGCGCCCCTGATCAGAGCTTTCTACCTTTGCACTTCTATTTTTTTTTCAAGTTGAATTTTTTTATTTTTTAAGATTTTATTTATTTCTTTGACAGAGAGAGAATGAGAGAGAGAGCACATGAGAGGGGGGAGGGTCAGAGGGAGAAGCAGACTCCCTGCCGAGCAGGAATCCCGGTGCAGGACTCGATCCAGGGACTCCAGGATCATGACCTGAGCCGAAGGCAGTCGCTTAACCAACTGAGCCACCCAGGCGCCCCTTCAAGTTGAATTTATTGTTATAAGATAGTGGTTGGTTTCATTTCCTGAAATGACTTGAAAATAGTCTTTCTCATGTCACCTTCCTTTAAAGTACCATTAAGTAAAATGAACATAATGTTAATAAGATTGTTTCAGGATTAATGCACCAATATTGATGTATCAAACATGGGCGTTATTAGCAGAAAGCATTTATCAACACTACTGGGTATAGAAGACCCAGACTCACTTTTGAAAATACATCAGTTGCTATCTGGAACTTTCCATTTAACTTTCTTAGTAATCTACTTTGGTTTTAAATGAGTCCCAATTGGAAGTAAAGACTGCAAATTCCACCCAGTAAGTGTAATGATTAGCATTGGAAATGTCCCACTGTGGAGCTCTAGTTCCATCTGCTTGTGAAAAAAAGATAATGGGTAATTATAATTAGGAATTCAGTGTGTACCAGTGGATTAGGTGTGGAAGGAATGACTGCTGAAACCCACTAATAATGGGGGGGGGGGCATGGTATAAGGAATGTGAAAATTTTACCTGGAACCTATGAGGCACGCTTTGTTAATTAGTGACTCTAAATGTGTTTATATTCTACTGGTGGAATTTCTAGTATTCCTTGAATCCTGGAAAATGCTGAGCTGTGAATAATGTTTCCTAGTAGAATTTGTACCACCCACACATATTAAAGGGATGTTACTCATTCATTTTCTCTATAATGGCCCCCAACAGTGAAGGATGGTGGTTGAGGGGAGGGCAAGTCTTACTGGAGAGGGGAAGGGTGAAGAGAGCTAAGGGAAATTGGTGAAACTGGCTTCACTGGCCTCAGGGAGAGGGAGACACTGGTTTAGGAACTATCAAATCTTTCCTTTCTTTCAAATGCATTATTAGGTTAATAGATATGTTGATTCTTACTTTTCCAGTCGCATACATATTGCGTGGAAATGAGAGAAGGTATTTTACCCTGTCTGCATTGGCAGTGGTTAGACTTTAATAAATGACAGCTCCCTTTTTCTTTATTTGAGTACGTTTAAGAGCTACAACCCATTAACCAAAAATCTGAATTATCCAGAACATGGTGAGACCCTGTAGCCTATTGCTCAGGAAATAAAAGTAGAGATTTAAAGTAAGCCCCAAACAGCTCTTCACATTGTTTATTTATAATAAAGTTTGCCTCACTTACACAAAACTGTATTTTTGTGTATGTGAAAGGGCAAAGGTTCATTTTCCGGTAAATTGTGTGCATTAGAAAAAAAACAAACCATTGTTAGCTACCCTAGAAGAGCGCCAGATTTATATAAGACTGTTGCTATGAATTCTTTCTTAAAGCAAGAAATCCTTTATAACACAGATAAAAACCCTTTATTAACTTCTCTGCATTTGAATGGATATTGGGCTTTTCTCAAAGTTGCCTGCAATTATATGTAGCTATTAATCTCTGGAACTCTGAAATTATATTAATTCTTTAGAACTGCTTATCTAAAGTAGTATTTCCTAATATTTTTCAAATGGTGACTCCCTATTACCTTTCTTAATTTCTTCTTCTTCCTGAACTAACAAAAGAATTTAAAATGCTGAAAAAATATGGTTTCACATGCAGATATTCTTAACATGGAACTATCACATAATTATATGTAATATCAACTTTTTAAAAATAAGTGTACAGAAGTTCAATATCCTGATTTGGTGCAGTGTTTTCAAATTTCCCTGGCCATAAGAATCACTTAAGGTGGCAACGGGATATCATTTGTTAAAAATATGTATTCCTGGGACCTACCTCAGTCCTACTGAATCAGATGGGGAGGACCTAGGAATATATTATTCTAATGAGTGATCTTAGGTGATTCTTGTGGTCAGGTAAGATTGGGACCAGTGATGTTATGTACTGAAACTGAGTTTTTACTAAACAGTATTAAATTACCTTTTTCTAATAATAGCTAGACCCCTAGGATTCTGGAAACCTTGTTTCTAAAATACCTGGGAGGCTTATGCTATCCCTAACCCCCTCCCAATTTGAAAGTATATAATGGGCCACTCCTCATGACCCTGGTGGAGCTCTTCTTACTGCCTATGACTCCTGTCCCCGGGCTTTAATAAAATCACCTTTTTTTTTTTTTGAAACTAATAATCATTTTATTTGCGCACAGTTTTCCAGGTCAGCTGGGAGGCTTTTCAATTCTGAGCCAGCTTTGTTCATGTCTATAGGCAGTGGGCAGCTCATCTGAAGCTGGATGGTCTGGGATCATTTCACTTGTGTGTCTGTCAGCTGGAAGGTTGGATAGTCTAGAGCCTTTCAGCTGAGATGGCTCATTTTTGTCCACATGGTCTCTCATTTTCCAGTAGGCTAACCTGGGCTTCTTCTTCTTCTTTTTTTTTTTTAATTTTATTTGATTATGTTAATCACCATACATTACAAAAAAACCCCCAAAATCTTGCCATTTGCAATGACATGGATGGAACTAGAGGGTATTATGCTAAGCGAAATAAGTCAATCAGAGAAAGACACGTATCATATGATCTCACTGATATGAGGAATTCTTAATCTCAGGAAACAAACTGAGGGTTGCTGGAGTGGGGGGTGGGGTGGGAGGGATGGGGTGGCTGGGTGATAGACATTGGGGAGGGTATGTGCCATGGTGAGCGCTGTGAATTGTGTAAGACTGATGAATCACAGACCTGTACCTCTGAAACAAATAATACATTATATGTTAAAAAAAAAAAAGATAGTAGGACGGGAAAAATGAAGTGGGAGGGAATCGGAGAGGAATCAAACCATGAGAGACTATGGACTCTGAGAAACAAGCTGAGGGTTCTGGAGGGGAGGGGGTGGGGGATGGGTTAGCCTGGTGATGGGTATTAAAGAGGGCACGTACTGAATGGACCACTGGGTGTTATACACAAACAATGAATCATGGAACACTACATCAAAAACTAATGATGTAATGTATGGTAATTAACATAATAAAATCACCTTTTTGTACCAAAGACATCTCAAGCATTCTTTCTTGGCTGTTGACTTTGAACCCTAACATCTTTCCTACATCATATAAGATTGTAGCTAATTTATTTATTTATTTGTTTATTTTAAAGATTTTATTTATTTATTTGCCAGAGAGAGAGACAGCGAGAGAGGGAACACAAGCAGGGGGTAGTGGGAGAGGGAGAAGCAGGCTTCCCGCAGAGCAGGGAGCCCGATGTGGGGCTCAATCCCAGGACCCTGGGATCATGACCTGAGCCGAAGGCAGACCTTTAATGACTGAGCCACCCAGGCGCCCCCGTAGCTACTTTAAAGAAAAAACGGCATGAAAACCTTTATGTTTTGTAGACAAGAGAGCACCCATTTGCCCTCAGGCATGAGTTGTTGGATCAAATCATTGCAAGAGACTGATATAGGGAAGATTATGGAGGCAGACTGAGGAATGGGCTGGGCAGATTTCTTTCTGGCCCAGGGACAAATACCACTTTTTCTGTGACACATACATAGAAGACACTGCTCTAAAGTCTATCCACCTGGAGGATTTTTAGCATGATCAGTAACATACTTTAAATAGATAGATTTACTTGTGGACATGAATGCTTAAAACTAACAGAACCCCATGGAAGCCCAAAAATCAGAGGGCAAAAGCAGCATACTGGTAACAAGAAAATACAATACTAAAAACACTGAAGTTTAATGTAGATATGAAAAAAATATGATAGAAAGTAATTTAGGGTTGCAGTGATAGTCAGACTAGCTCAACATGTAAGTGAGATACAAAACCAGTATCAGAAAAGATTCGTAACAAGAAGTACCAAACCTAGGAACCTTGAGGCCTCTTCACTATCCTTAGCACTGGTCTGACCACTAATGATTTGTCCAGGTAAGTAAAATGCCTGTTCAGAAGGAATCTGTACAGATAATTAAAGCTTCAGAAAATAAGATTCATGAGGAAAATGAAAGGCATTAAGATTTTTGAAATGCAAATGGAAGTCTGAGAGGCAGCAAAGATTTCTTCTTTAATAATGCACATATGCATGTACATCGATGTAGTTTTAGAATATAGGTGAGATCTGGTGGGGTGAGGTCCAGAGCCAACCACCAAGAAAGAATTCTTGAGACATCTTTGGTGCAAGTGCAAAATGGTGGTTTTATTAAAGCGGGGTTTGAGGTGGGGCAGAGACAGGACCCTTGGACAGAAAGAGCTGTTGCCCTTTGTCATTCAAAAAAGGTTGTATTGTTTGGCTTTATGCAAGGATGCTGATTGAGCACCTGCAAATGTTTGCTTTATTGGCACTGAGAGAGAAGAAAGAAAATTGTTTCACTGATAATGAATTACTGCCTCTATTTGTGTCTGTTAAATAATTTAATAGAATTTATAGGGCCTGTTTTCCTTTGGCTAAACTGTAGGCAGGTATCAGTCTCTGTCTCATCTTGGATATGCTTAAAAGAAAGCCATCTTCTTAATTTGTCTTTTTGCCAGTTTAGATGTTGATAAGATACTGAGTGATCTTATATCATTTTTGCATTTAAGCTGAATATGTCTTTAATTTAAACAAGGGGAAGATTGTTACATAGCAAAACTAAAAGTAAGGTACAGAGATTTCTCCCACATATGCATAGCCTCCCAACAGACCGGTATATTTGTTACAATCTATGAACCTACATTGACACATCATCACTCAAAGTCCAGAGTTTACGTTAGGGTTCACTCAGTATTGTACATTCTATGGGTTTAAGCAAGTGTATAATGACATATATCCATCATTATAATATTATACAGAGTATTTTTACTTCCCTGAAAATCTGTGCTCTGTGTATTCATTCTTTCCCCCACCCCCAACCACTGGCAACCACTGATCTTTTTACTGTCTCCATAGTTTTGCCTTTTCTAAAACGTCATATAGTCGGGATCATACAGGATGTAGCCCCTTCAGATTGACTTCTGATTTCACTTAGTAATATGCATTTAAGTTTCCTCCATGTTTTTCATGGTTTGATAGTTCATTTCTTTTTAGTGCTGAATAATATTCCGTTTTCTGAATGTATCACAGTTTTATTCATCCATTCATCTACTAAAGGACATCTTCATTGCCTCCAAGTTTTGACAGTTATGAGTAAAGCTGCTATAAACATCCATGTGCAGATTTTTGTGTGGAAATAAGATTTCAACTCCTTTGGGTGAATACCAAGGTGGCGGGGGGTGGTGAGCACTAGATCATATGGTAAGGTGTTGAGCTTTGTAAGAAGCTGTCAAAGTGTTCTCCAAAGTGGCCATACCATTTTGTATTCCCTCGCACCAGCAGTGAGTGAGAGTTCCTGTCATTCCACATCCTTGTCAGCATTTGGTGTTGTCGCTGTTCTGGGTTTTGGCCTTTCTAATAGGTGTGTATGGTATCTCATTGCTGTTTTAATTTGCATTTTCCTGATGACATCTGATTTGGAGCGTGTTCTCTGTATTTATTTGGTGAGATGTCTGTTAAGGCCTTTGACCCATTTTTTTCATAGGTTGTTTGTTTTTTTTATTGTCTTTTAAGAGTTCTTTGTATATTTTGGATAACAGTCCTATATCAGATGTGTCTTTTGCAAATATTTTCTCCCAGACTATAGCTTGTCTTCTCATTCCCTTATCTTACTTTTTTTTAATAGCTTATTTATTTTTATTATATAATAGTAGTAATTATATCAAATCAAATTGCTAACTATACTAAATATCAAAAGGTTAGGTAGTATTACTGAAAATTTTAAAGAATTTGATTTATTTAGTGGAAATCCTAAGGTTAGTGATATCAGCATGAATTCATGATAACCAGCAGCCAAATGGATCCTCAGCAATGTCTTATAATCATTTCTCTAGTGAGTTATTCTCCCATTCACCACAGGGATTATTACTCTGTCTCAGTCAGAATGCCTTTGCTTGCAAGTGTCAACAATCCAACTCATATACTCACATTTTTGGTATTGGAGGTATTGGCTCAGAAACTGATGTCTGGGAGTATCTAGCTGAATCCCGGGCAACAAAAAGTTACCAGAACCTCTTTTTCTGTATTCCTTAGGTTTCCTTCCCAGATGTGATGAAGGTGGATTCCAGTAGTTCCAGACTTACATCCTACCAGGTCAGGAGCCCCAGAGGAAAAAGTGTGTTTTTTCCCCAGGGGCTTCTTCTTTCCCAGTGGTTCCATTGAAAGTTCTGGGATTGGGCTTCACTGGGTTGAAGCAATGACTACTGCAAGGGTGATGAATTCTTCAGTTGGCCAGACCTGGGTATTCTCACACCAGGATCTAAGTCAATGGTGGGAGTGATGGGGATGGAAAGGGGAGGGGACACTGGTGTCAGTGCTATCCTAAGACCATAGACTAAGAATGGAGAATGCAATTCCCTAAGGAAATCACTGCTGATAGAAGTGTGAATGGAGGATGAACCAGCAAAACAACTGAAGATATTTCTTCTCCACTCTTTTTTTTTTTAAAAGATTTATTTATTTATTTGAGAGAGTGAGAATGAGAGAGAGTACATGAGAGGGGAGAGGGTCAGAGGGAGAAGCAGGCTCCCTGCTGAGCAGAGAGCCCGATGCAGGACTCGATCCCGGGACTCCAGGATCATGATCTGAGCCGAAGGCAGTCGCTTAACCAACTGAGCCACCCAGGCGCCCTTTCTTCTCCACTCTTGTCAAATCTCTGATTTTCTCTACCTCCTTTTCCATCCTCAGCAAATGAC
This sequence comes from Neomonachus schauinslandi, assembly GCF_002201575.2. Taxonomy (NCBI): domain Eukaryota; kingdom Metazoa; phylum Chordata; class Mammalia; order Carnivora; family Phocidae; genus Neomonachus; species Neomonachus schauinslandi. The sequence continues at coordinate 156,289,543 of NC_058405.1, forward strand.
TTTGCCTTATACTTTAGCGATAAAGTAGAAGCTCCCAGATGGGAATTCCCCTATTTTACCACCATGCATTCCTCCTATCTACTTATTTCTGCACTCATCCTCTTTTTCCCTCTTGTTACAGTGGAGGAAGGATTTCTATTATCAAAGCTGTTCTGTCCACATTAGCCTTAGATCTCCTTTTCTACCTCTCCTCAGATATCCTTTCCCCACCCTCACATTGTCCTTATCTTCAATTGTTCTCTCTTTTTTTTTTTTTTAAAGATTTTATTTATTTATTTGAGACAGAGAGAATGAGATACAGAGAGCATGAAAGGGAGGAGGGTCAGAGGGAGAAGCAGACTCCCTGCCGAGCAGGGAGCCCGATGCGGGACTCGATCCCGGGACTCCAGGATCGTGACCTGAGCCGAAGGCAGTCGCTTAACCAACTGAGCCACCCAGGCGCCCTGTTCTTTCTTTCCCCTTAGTACAATAGCGAAAAAAACAAAACCCCCTTCGATTCATCTATCTCTCTCCCCAGGCTTTGTTCTCTTTCTTCATTCCCCTCCTCAATCAAATTCTTATATTCTCTACACATTCATTCTTCAATCTACTGCTCTCTACTCTCTATATCCACCACTCCACTGATATTGCTTTAAGATCACCAGTAGCATTCATATTATCACATCCACTGGAGACCTTTCTTCATCGTGCAAGACTTCTTACTAGTGTTCACTACAGCTGACCACCCCTTCCTTCTTGCAATGTTCTGTTCTCTTGGCTGTCATGACAACTTACTCTTTTGGTCTCCTCCTACTGCTTTGGCTTTCATTATCTATCTTCTCTGTAAGTTTTTCTTCTAACTGATCTCAAAATGTACTGTCACAAAGGTCAGTGTTAGATACGTTTCTCTTTTTATTCTGCCTTCAGAAGTTATCTCATCTAGTCCTATGGCTTCAGATACCACAGATAACCCGACCGTTCCCAGTGCCCAGATTTATATCTTGAACCCAGATGTCTATCCCGAGATCTAGTCCCATTTTGCAACTGCATTCTCAACACCTCCAGAGCCACTCACAAATCTCCTCCTTCTAGTCTTTTCTGCTTCTACAAATGGCTCCTCCAGTCTCTCAGTTGCTCAAACCAGAGATCTGGGGAGTCTTTCGTAGTAGCCCCATCTCCCTCTCCCCGGTGCTTCCAGCCTACTTCCAGTAAGTCTTCAAATAAAACCATTTATCTTGTTCCCACCTGAGGTCTTCTGTGTTCACCATCTAAGAGACACCCCCTTAATAGTGCCATACCCCAAATCCATTCTCCAGCAGCTAGATTTTTTTTTTAAGTAAGAACTTTCACCTCTCTGACTTAACATCTCTATAGAATAAATTCCAGATTTTTTGGAAATAGCTTTCACAGCCCCACCTGATCTGCCTTCTCCCTGACCCTCCAGCTTCACTTTATTTTTGCCCTTCTGTCACTATGGGTTTGCTACACAGGCCTGCCATTAGTACAGTTACTTTAAGACCTTCCCTTGTTTTTCTTCTGCACAGAATGTTCTTCCCACACTACTTGCCTGGCAATTTGCCTAGTTTGAATGTTAGTTCCTCAGGAAACCTATGGGACCCCAGTCCAATCTAAAGTAGCCCCCCTACCTAAAATATTTTCTTTTGGTGCATTTCTTACTATCTTTAATTACATGTCTGTGTGATTGTCCTTTGATATGTGTTTCTACTACAAGTGATACTGCAGTATACCTACTACCTAGCTGAGTACCTGCCTGCTCACCTAGATGAGTGCCTGGCACAAAATTATGGCTCTATAAGTGTATGTTGAAAGAATTTAAAATATCCCAAAATTATGAAGAATTTTCTGCACCATATCCTCTTTTTTAGGGGCATTTTTGCCAAGTAACATAGCACTGCTGGGGAGAAATAACTTGAATAAGTGACATTCCCCTTTATTCAACATTCAGTGAGAAAAAAATAGCTAGAGTTGTAAAACTTGCATTCCTTACCAAGGTGAAGGGGTGAGAAGATACTCTGGGAACTAGAAAAATATAGTAGTAAAATGCAGAGGTAGTGTGAGCTTATAGAAATAAATTCAACCAGGAAAAGGAATATCTGGGTTTGGCATCCAGCTCTGCCACCGATTTATATGTTTTTGGCAAGGTATTCAGTCTCCTTGTGTCCTGGATTTTCTCATCTTTAAAATCTTGTGGCGATCTCATGAAAAAAATGAATGTGGACACCCTTTGAAAGGTATAAAACTTCTTAGAAATGTGACATGCTCTTACTCTCCTTATTTTGACTTTCATTTATGAACATAAAACGGCTTTACTTGGAGGTTGTTAAAACAATAATGAATTAGTCACTGTCATAGATGGGACTAGCTGTTCCTTTCTCTCACTTTATAAAAGTTGCTATGAAGAAACCACCTAGGGATGATAATATGAAAGTAAGTGAGTGTGGTGAATTCATTATGGATTTCCTTTGTAATTTTTTGCAAGCTTTCCTGATAGCAATGCTAATTAAATTTAAATATGTTGGGGTGTCAAGTCTCTTTTTCTAAGAGATTAATTAGAGATTAGTCTCTAAGCTATTTGTAAATTACCATGCTTTTTCATTGTAAAGTCTTTAGTAAAAATGCTGTTTTAGGAAAATGATTATAGATTATAAATGATTTTATTAAGTACTTTATTTCCCTGTCATTCTACCAGTTTTATAGTAATAAACGACTTCAATGTCCTATTTCACTGATAATTTAAATGAGATCTACGAGATGAAGCATAATTTTGAAACAAGTTTAATTTTTTTTTTTTAAAGATTTTATTTATTTATTTGAGACAGAGAGAATGAGAGACAGAGAGCATGAGAGGGAGGAGGGTCAGAGGGAGAAGCAGACTCCCTGCCGAGCAGGGAGCCCGATGCGGGACTCGATCCCGGGACTCCAGGATCATGACCTGAGCCGAAGGCAGTCGCTTAACCAACTGAGCCACCCAGGCGCCCGAAACAAGTTTAATTTAATTGACCCAGCACGGCTTGGAATTTTTGCTGCTTATGATCCTTTCATGATTAAATACTAAAGAAGAATCTGTAATGTGAATACTTTTATTTCTTCACCATGGGATTCACACTCCCTGGGATAAAATATCCTTTTCAGAGAACATTAGTAAACATATTAGAAATTTATCCTCTTGGGGCGCCTGGGTGGCTCAGTCGTTAAGCGTCTGCCTTCGGCTCAGGTCCTGACCCCAGGGTCCTGGGATCGAGCCCCGCATCGGGCTCCCTGCTTGGCGGGAAGCCTGCTTCTCCCTCTGCCACTCCCCCTGCTTGTGTTCCCTCTCTCGCTGTGTCTCTCTCTTCAAATAAATAAATGAAATAAAAAAATCTTTAAAAAAAAAAAAAAGAAATTTATCCTCTCAGGAGTTGTACCAGTTTCATCAACAAATGGGAATTCGAAGTCCTTTAGTAAAACTAATGAATGACCTTATATACAATAACAACAACAAAACCCCCACACAATTCAAACTGTCTTTTAAATATCTTTGTGTTCAGACAAATTGATAGCCGAGAGATCAGTATGTGTTAATACAGAGTCCTGCAAATGCTGTGATTTTTTTTATATATAAAGGCTTATTAAATAATAAATTTTTTAAAAAGATTTTATTTATTTATTTGACAGAGAGAGACACAGTGAGAGAGGGAACACAAGCAGGGGGAGTGGGAGAGGGAGAAGCAGGCTTCCCTCTGAGCAGAGACCCCGAGGCGGGCTCGATCCCAGGACCCTGGGATCATGATCTGAGCCGAAGGCAGACAATTGAGCCACCCAGGCGCCCCAAATGCTGTGATGTTCATCTTGTTTTTAAAACTGTTAAGATGAGCAAGTCTAACTATTTCAAATTTTACAGGGTTTTGTAAACTCTCAGTGCCAAGAAAACAAGCCACCTGGCAGTTTTTTAAAAACAATGCGCCAATACTTAAGAATATGTACTAGAATTCACTGTTAGTATTTCAAGTGAATTTGGCTCAGATTTACATGGGTTATGACAGCATTTTTATTCTAGTTCCCATTTCTGATTTTCTTATGATTATATTCTCATGCTGCAAATTATATTCTCATGAGGCAATTTCTAGTGGTAACTGAGCAGATTTTGTGTATTTTAATATATTGACAACCATTATTTTTCCTGAAAATGCAAAAATGACTCAGAAAAATACTTACTATTTTAAGTAGCATTCAAGGTAGAATATTGAGTTCATTAGTTGAATTTCCTAAGGTTCACAAGTTAAATCTAGAGAGTTAAGTATAGTTGGTAGAAGAGTGCTTTAAGTGGCAAGGATGGACAGACATTACTCTATGCATTGGGATAAGAAATCTCTATTAAGAAGAGACATTATAGCTATAATTAAAGAAATAAAGGAGTGTGGGTTAGGTGACAATGAAAGATTTTGTGCACTGTTTTCTGAAGATACGAGAATGTGTTAAAGAGGACAGAATGCAAAGGTAGGGGCGCCTGGGTGGCTCAGTCGGTTAAGCATTGCCTTCAGCTCAGGTCATGATCCCAGAGTTCTGGGATTCAGGGAGCCTGCTTCTCCCTCTCTCTCTACCTGCTGCTCCCCCTACTTGTGCTTTCTCTCTGTGAAATAAATAAGTAAAATCTTAAAAAAAAAAAGAATGCAAAAGTAAATTTGGAGTCACTTATCTAAAAAAGAAAATAGAGAGTTAGACTAAAGCTAGCTATGGAGAATTTTGAAGCCTACACTTTGTACTTGATGAAAATGGTTGAAATTTTTATAATTAGTATGTGTGCTCTGAAAGATTAAAGTTCTTGTAACCTATATGGAATTCTTGCTGAATCCAATTTCTTTGAAATATATTTAAGTCCTAATTTAATACAGCAGGTTTGAATCTCATTATTGGTGGAGTGCATTTAATTGAAATCAAATTGATTTAAACAACTAGTCAGGAAATCTCAGTTTAATCTCTTTTCTTCCTCTGGGAACATTCATCTACCCATATCTATTATCAAAGCTTAGAGGTAGCAAAAGTTGAAGAGGAGACATACTGTACATTTTCATTTAAATTAATTGTTTAAGTAGTTATGAGATTAATTTCATATTATATTCACATTATAAAAATTTATTGTGTTTTGGACATTTTTTCCACCAAGGCTAATTAGAGTCAGTAGTTCTAAAATAATTTCCAAATAAAGATTTATCATGATACTTAAAGGTTATTTTGTTATACTGTAATAGGGATGCATTGACCAGTCCCAAGAACAATGAACATTTAAAATATTATATTTAACTAAAATAACATTGGTGTAATATTTTAATAAAAGTAAGCACAATGCACTTTGACATTGTAACCATTTTAGTTATACCTCAAGTAAGTCTTAAGATAGATATCATTAATTATCTCTACAAATATAACTTTCTGATAATTAATGAGGTAATTATAAGACTAATTCTATGGAAATACCTTTAACATGTTTCTTCATAATATATGCTAATATATGTTAATTTGAAATAATTTGAGCAATACAGAGAAAACTAATTCCATAACTTTGCTCATTTCCCCCTAGAGGTAACTACTCTTACTGATGGAATATATTCTTCCAGATTTGCCATATATAAATAATGAGATTTCATACTATATGTACTTTTTATAATACCTACTTTTTAAGTACAGACACACACACAGATTATCCTTTTTAAGATTTATAGATCTAGGTCATCCATTATTAGTGCTGCATAGAATCCTGTGGCATTAATATACCATAATTTATTTTGCCAGTCCTTACTGGGGATAGGAGTTCATTAGTTTATTTTCTGATATCATCAACAGAGTGGCATTGAATTACCTTGTACTTATATCTTGGTTCATTTGTTCAAATACTTTCTTTTCTTTTCTTTTTTTTTTGGAAAGATTTTATTTATTTATTTGACAGAGAGAGGCACAGCGAGAGAGGGAACACAAGCAGGGGGAGCGGGAGAGGGAGAAGCAGGCTTCCTGCCGAGCAGGGAGCCTGATGCGGGGCTCGATCCCAGAACCCTGGGATCATGCCCTGAGCCGAAGGCAGACGCTTAACAACTGAGCCACCCAGGTGCCCCTCAAATGTTTTCTTAAGATAAATTTTCAAAATGATATTGCTAGATCAAAATAGAAGCATCCTTAACATTTTAAAACATATTGCTACATTGCCCTCTAGAAGAATTGTACCAATTTATATTCAGCATAACGTTGAAAATTCCTGTTTTCCCATTATCTCATATTTTTTAACCTTTGATAATCTGACAGGCAAAAATAATAATTTTATTGTTTATTTGTTTAATAACATTTTGTTTATTTATAAGGTGTGTTTGAACATCTTCTGATATAATTTTGAAGCAGTCATATAATTTTGTAAATCTATCTTTTCCAAAATTGGTTTGTGAACAATTTTTGTAAATTAAGAAACATACAGCAAATATTTTCCATTTTGTGGGTTTTTTGTTTTTGTTTTTTTAATTTGGACATGGTTTTAAGTTTTTATGTGGTTAATTTTATCAATGTTTTCCAGTATGGTTTCTGGCCTTGATATGTTTATTAAGAAGAGATTTTTCGCCATCCAAATTATACAGATATACTTAGTTTTTTCTAGTACTTACATGTTTTATTTAATCTTTAATCTAAAATTATTTTTTGGTCTGGCATAAAGGAAATATCTAGTTTTTTTTGTTCAAACGGATAGTGAATTTTTTCATCATTAATAATTGAATAATATTGTTTCCTTTGTTATTTGAAATGCCACTTCCACCTCTACCTCTTGAAACAATCCCACTGGGCTTTTTATAACAATTTTTTTTTTGTATTTGTCTACTAATTAGTGGAATTTTGTCAATATTATCTTTCCAGTAAGTATTTTTTCTGTTTTCATTTATTTGATCCTTCTTTCTTGACTTAAATGAAATAAAATTCTATACAATTTTTGCAGATATCTTGTTAATGTTTTTGGCTGGATTATAATACCTGTTGTTAATTCGAGTAGGAGTCCCCTCACCTCCACCCACCTATGCCATTACATTTAGAAGCAGGCTGATGTATGAGACAGCTATTAATGGTTTTTATTTTTAAGATTTATTCATTTATTTTATTTTTTTAAAGATTTTTATTATTTTTTTTAAGTATCAAGGATCTCTATTCTCAGACCTAATGTTCAATCTGTGACTGCAGATGACATGTCACTGTTTTGAGAACACCTCCATTCTTTGCAAGTCTTCAGCCACAAGGTTACACCTTATTCTCATCATAACAAGATAAATGAATCAGACTGAAAGAGGATTAAGGAGATACACTGAAGATAAAAGCAAAAGGCAACAAACATTTTACAAGCTTATCATCCCAGTTACCCCAAAGGTTAAGTTTCAGATTTACAAGAGTAATGACAGAACCACATGATTTCAGTGAAAATCAACACAAGTTAGATCTTTAAAAAGAAAAAAAAAGAGGGCAGGGGATCAGTTCAGAAATACTAAGTCAGGCAAGCATGCAAACTTCAGAGTATGAAAAGTGCTTATTGACAGAGGGAGACACAGCGAGAGAGGGAACACAAGCAGGGAGAGTGGGAGAGGGAGAAGCAGGCTTCCCGAGGAGCAGGGAGCCCAATGCGGGGCTTGACCCCAGGACCCTGGGACCATGACCCAAGCCGAAGGCAGACGCTTAATGACTGAGCCACCCAGGCGCCCCTTATTCATTTATTTTAGAGAGAGAGAGAACGAGTGGAAAGGGCAGAGGGAGAGGGAGAGAGAATCTCAAGCAGACTTCTGTGCTGAGTGTGAGGCCTGACCCCAAGATCTTGACCTGAGCTGAAACCAAGAGTTGGCCACTTAACCAACTGTGCCACCCAGGTGCCCCTAATTTTTTATTGTTTATATTTTATTTTGCCACCATCACTTTTATTAGTTCTGATAATTTTTCAGTTGATCGTTTTGGATTTTCTAGGTATATAATTATATTCTCTGTAAATAGTAATGATCTTTCACCTCCTTTACAATATTTTACACTTAATTTCTTATCCTTGTCTTACTGTTTTGGTTTAAATATCCAAAATTATGTTCAAATATAGAGCAAATAATAGGTTTTTTGTTTTGTTTCTTTTTTGTTTTAATGAGAATGCTTCTAAATTTTTACCAGTTGGTATATTTCCTCTAGGATTCTGAAATAGGATTTTGGTCATGTTAAGGAAGTTTTCTTCTTTTCTCATTTTATAGAGAGTTTTGCTGGGAATTAATGTATTGCCTTTTGGGGAATTTTGGGGAATTTATAGGCATAATCTTATTGTTTTTCTCTTTTAACCATTTATTTATTGAAATACATTGATGGCATGCCTAATGTTGCTCCATTCTTACATTCCTGGAATAAAACCTTTCTTTTCGAAGAATTCGTTGCTCTTTTAATACATTGCCATGCTTTACTTATATTCTTAACTGAGATGTATCTAAAATTCTGTTTTGCAAGTTTATGCTTTTCAAAGTGCTTTAGCATGCTTTATTTCCTTGGATCCTTGAGATAGCCCTATGATTTCGGCTAGGAATTATATTCTTTTGACAAATAAAAACAATAGACATAGAACTTTTGCACAAAAAGTCATGTAAGTAGGTGGAGATGGTGAGACTAAAATCCATTAGTCCCTAATCCAATGCTTTGGGGGGGGGAGGAATTTAATTATTTCAGTAATTTCTATCAAAAGCTATTTATGGGGTGCCTGGGTGGCTCAGTCGGTTAAGTGTCTGCCTTCGGCTCAGGTCATGATCCCAGAGTCCTGGGATCAAGTTTGGCATTGGCTCCCTGCTCTGCAGGGAGTCTGCTTCTCCTTCTGCCTGCTGCCCCCCCCCCCCCCCCGCTTGTACGCTCTCTCTCTCTCAGATAAATAAATAAAATCTTTTAAAAAAGTTATTTATGGACTCAGAGTTTTATTATTACAAATAAAAGCTATCCTTCACAGTTTCCTTTTACATTTTTCTAAATTAAGACAATTATTTGTTCCACTTTGACCATGGCACCTTCACTGGGTATCAGTGGTTGGGCGGGGGGGGGGGGGGGGAGGAGGAATTCACCCTTAAAGTCTTTGTGCTGAGAATATGCATTCTCTGAGATCTGCCATCTGTTTGTTGCACACGGACAGATGCTGATGTTCAGTTAATCAGAGTCATACAATAAGGATTAAAGTGCTGGACGGTTCTAACCCATTCAGGAAGTTATGGATAAAACTTGAAACCTTTAATCAGATTCATCTTGATGTTCAGGTCAAGTTGGCTATTTGAGCCAAAGCTTTTATATCTCTAAGGTCATTAATCCTGAAGAGCATATTCAATTATCACTTAAAGAGAGAAAAAGAATGTGTTTGCACATTGCATTGGGTCAAGAGAATTTTTATTTCATTTGTATTTCATAGATCTATCCTTATAAAAAGCTTAGAGATTTCTTTTAGATATTTATTACAGAAAAATATTCAACTGGGAAGTTTAAAGTAATTTAAATGTAAGTTTTAGAATCTATAAAGACTTAATACAAGTGGAAGAAATGGTCTACTTGTTAACATATACATATATTTATTAAATGGCAGACTAGACTTCTCCAAGTCCAGGAAGAATGGATTTAGTCTATAAGTGAATTGTTTCTTAAGTTTGAATAGAATTGTGCTTTTATTAAATTGACATTTAATCTCCATGTCCCAAGTCACACAAATTTATAAAATGGTTTTTTCAAAATAAATTCATTGTTTTTAAATTTTCTGTACGATTTTTTTTTCTTAATGAGAAACCTACATGTATCTATAACTATATAGTACAATGGCACTGATTCCATCTCTAAGAAATATTATTAATAGTTATGTTTTCTATATACCCTATTTGGAACTTATAAATTATATATATATATATATATATATATACTCTGAAATCTTGTCCTTACCAAATATTGCACAAAAAACTATGAATTCCTAGAAGACCATTTTTTGAATTCTATTTTTGTTAATAAAACTTTATGCTATGAAGCAAGGCTGATTTTATCTCTTATTTCCATTTAATCTAATATAACTCTAAATGATTTTCTTTTTAAGTTGAGATATAATTGATATATAACATTGTATTAGTTTTAGGTGTAAAACATAATGATTTGATATATGTGTATTTGTGAAATGATTACTAAAATAAGTTTATTTAACATCCCTCACCACACAGTTACAATATTTTTCTTGTGATGAGAACTTTTAAGATCTACTCTCCTAGCAACTTTCAAATTCTGAATGATTTTTTTATTTCTATAAATGTTTCTGAAACTCGACTCTACTAACACCCTATGATAACAAGTGGTAGAACTCTATAGTATTGAAATATACTTTTCACTTTTAAATATGCTTTAGTCAAATTTAGGTGATTAGAGGAAATGCCAAAGTGACTAAAACCAGTGTCAATAATACATTGGTGTCTCATATTTGACGGTAAATATAACCCTTAAACATTGAAAAGTTATAACGAAGGACAAACTATTCTGTAAACTGGCTATTTAGCACCAAGTGAAAAATAGAAAATTTTGTCAGGAACATTTTTGAAATAAACTCTATTTAAGAATGTTCCATTCCTGTTGATAATTTGATTTTTCAGGTCAAGTAATTTAAGTAAATATGCAACATTAGTTGAATGAAAAAAATCATGCATGTATAATTATGCATTCAAAATTATGCCTAGATTTGAAGGCCTAACTCATTTTCAATTTCTGATGGATACCTTAATAAAGCATCGAGTTATGGGCTTATACCTATGAACTAATTAGGGCATTACGTTTAATCTCTACAATTACACTGAAAGAGATGGATTAGATACAGGCATTGAAAGAATACGCTTACTTATTCTTCATTACAGAGACTTTCTTTAGGGACCATGTCATGCTGTTTTCCATAAAGAGCACCTCCCAGGAATCCTCACACCAAAAACAACAAAGTCTGTGCTGCTATAAGTTCAGCCAGATCCTCAGGCCCTGCTGTGTAGGGAGTCTCGCAAGAGAGGACAGAATCCTATCTCAGTCTCCAGGCCCACTTGGTTCTTGGCACCGATGAGTTGTATTGTTTTTGAGTGTGAGGTGGACATCTGTCTTAGAGGGACATGTCATTCCTCGGAGGTCGTTGAATAATTGTTAGGTACCTTTTATTGGTGTCCACTTCCCTTTGTTCATATTGGTGCTTCTAAGGCACAGTAATGTAACAAATTCTCCTGGGATTTATAATAAGCAAAACCATGTATTACATGCGACAGTTGGGGTTAGTTGAAAAAGGTCATGTTTTTGATTAGAAAAATGGGAGCGTTAATGCTCCTTGTAACTGTATACACAGTAGTGGATCATGAAGGATACAAGCGGAGATTAGTAACATTTAAGTGAGAAACAAGGCCTTTTCCATGAAAACTGTTGACACTGTAAAGGAACATCTGTGCTTGTGGACTTGAGGGGAAATAAGTTGAGAATACAAAGTCTGTCAGTCAGTAAGGTTTCACAACAAACAACCGCAGGGTTTGTGCCCTAATGCTCTAAGGGAAAACAGAAATGGCAGCAATCAATGAAACTATAGAAGGAATTGAACATCTGGAGACATGGGCTTCCGAAGCTGTTACCTGTCTGGTTTCCCTATGGCTGGGTCTCCTCGCCTACATGGATGTAATTTCCGTACAGGTGAAAAAAAAATCCAAACAAATGAAATAGTCTTTGATTTTACCTGTGACTGTTGATCTGCAATGAACAGTCAGTAATTTTTATTAGGTTTTAATGGTTTTGCTTCTTGAATGAATCACAGAGATGAAGCATATAGAAAAAGGTACAGGGAGAGATAATTCTTCACCTTTACTGTTATTGAATAAACATCATATAAGTAGGTTTGTTTTAGATCTTTAATAAATAACATTTTAAGTATATAAATCAGGAAATGATATTCTTTAAATTGTGACACAGAGAGGATATTTTGGTGTTATTTACTATTACTCTTACCATTTTTTTGAGTCAATTTCTTCCCAGTTTTTGTTAAAAATTTCAAACCAAAGCCTTGTTAGTTTGAGACAAACATTATTGTCTAGAGTAGGATAAAGAAACCTTTGTCTCAAAAATGAAAATCATAGAATGTGACTGCTTAATCTTGATTTTGCAATTCCAGTTATTTTAGCAGGCATTGTAAAATCATTAATCTACCGAAAATCCAGTACTATTCTGGTGAGTAAAATGCTTTGCAGTCTATTAGCAGTTACAGTGACCCTCCCCCTTATCCACAGGAGATATGTTCAAGGACCCCCAGTGGATGCCTGAAACCACAGATCGTACTGAATCTTATAGATAACTACGTTTTTTCCTATACACACATACCAATAATAAAGTTTAGTTTATACATTAGGTACAGTGAGAGATTAGCAATAATAACTAATAAAAAACAATTGTAACAACATAGTGTAATGAAAGCTATGTGAATGTGGTCTCTTAAAATATCTTATTGTGCTGTACTCACCCCTCTTCTTCCTGTGATGATTGTGCAATAATAAAATGCCCATATGATGAGATGAAGCGAGGTGAATGATGGAGGTACGGTGACATGGTTGTTAGGTTACTATTGACCTTCTGACAGTATGTCAGAAGGAAGATCATTTACTTCTATGCCGTGCTTAACTGAAAAGTAAAACTGCAGATAAGGGGGACACCTTGCTAGGGAGCATGGCAACAGGATCTTGGTGTCACTAAGCCCGCTGATGCCATCTTCTGGGTTCCTGCAGCAAACTTTTACAAACCACACTGTTAGTGACAAGGTCTTTCTAGAACATCTAGGAATAACGGAGTTCTAGGTAGAGCTGTGTAAATTAAGATTTATTTTCCATGACATAAAATTATATGGAGGCTCCATGTGGAAGCTGTATTCATTTTCTTGTCAAATGGCAATGCTTTTAACATTATTTTTCTGAAGACCAGCTTTATAGATTTTGGACATTTCTTCGTTGCTTAGTTTGCGCCTTGTCTGTTTTTCATTATCTCAGTAAAGGCTCTAGTGTTAAAGATATAATAACTATATATAATTCATATAGTACTTCTTTTTCATATTGCCCTTATCAGCTTCTGTTCCCCTTTGTGGTCTTGGTTATCCAACATTCTTAATGTTATGTAAAGCTGCTTATTTATTTATTAAATGCTTGTGGATTTTATTTATTTTTTTATTTAGTAATCTTTATACCCAACGTGGGGCTCAAACTCACAATCCTGAGATCAGAGTCACATGCTCTACTGATGAACTAGCCAGGCATCCCTGTTTTTATCTATTTAGAAGCATTTGTTATATGCTTTTCTCGAATTATCAAATTTGATAATTTTTGTCATTGTTTTCCTAACTTTATCATTTATAAAAACCTGTATATTAAAAGAGCGATGGAGACAAAGCATTTATTCCAGGCAACATTAGTTTTGGGATTAATGATTATTCAAAGAACCAGTCACTAGGAGAGTGCCATAGTAGGTACTTGATCTTTGTATAATCAAATGCTCTATTTTGAAATAATATCTTGGACATGCATAATAAGACTCATACTTGCAGAAAGCCCTGGATAGAAACCATGTAGCGAAAGAGCTTGAGATAATAATTTTTATTGAGTCATTTCTTAATGAGTTCTGAGTGAATGATTGCAGTGAGATTTAGCACAAAGGCACCTTCCTCTGCTCAGCAAAACAAATCAGTGGTACTAAGAACCTACCCCGAAATGGACTTTCTACACTCTATGCCTATGTTTGCCTGTAGAATATCAGTTATTTTTGCTTTCAAATGAGAAGAGTCATATAAGAGAAGATGTTATTTCTTTTTTTAAGAGAAGATGTCATTTTAGAGAATATTTAGATTGTCACTGGCTTCCTAAAGTTCAACTAGTTTTCTATCTCTGCCACAGTGTATACATATCGGAGTAGGTTTCCTAAAGAAGATGGCTTTAGATCCATTTTATTAAATGGATCACCTTTTATAAATGAGATGCATGTTAAATACAGACATAAAACCTAATTTGTCAAGAGATATGTGCATGCATACCGTTAGCGTTGTCTTTAATTGATTCTTTAGTTGAATTATAAGGTGTTGTAGGGAATGAATATTTTCTTTATGGATAATAAAATAGCTATTCAGCTTCTTACCAGCCAGGCTTAGGGAGCCGCCAGGGAGAGCCAATGGTACACAAAGCTTGGGTCAGGCTCCACCCACTTCTCAGCAGTGATATCAGGACCTCTACCCCCACTGTGCCACATAGTGACTTTAGGTGGGTCACGTGGTATTAATCATAAGAAGTCATGTCACCTGTTGGTGACTTTACATTACGTAATTTGAGTTTACTACGAGAAAATAACTTTGGAAATTTTAACGGTATAATTCTACAGTTGCAACCTTCCCTTACCTGACACTTGATGGCAACAGGTATAGTGAGGATACAACCTCCCCACCTCCTTGAGTTCTGTATGAAGAGTTAGGCCTTGTATGTGGGGCGTGGGCTTTCTCTAGATGGCCTAACTGCCAAACATGGATGTGGATTCAGGCATTGACACATTGAACAGGATATATTAGATGTATGTATATATTAGATATTATATGTATATATATTAGACCTAAATTTCCATTCCTTGAGCTATCACTATTCCAAGTTAAGAAAGCCAGCATTTTTGAGACTAGCCTTCTCCTGGATGATCACTCTTGGCCTCTGCCTGTTGTTCCAGTCTCCATTGGAGCCACTCTACCCCTCATTTATGCTAGAGTCATCCTGGCCTTCTTTCCCACCAAAGAACATTTATACCTGCTACTCCCTTTCCTTGAAACCCTTTGCTCTCACTCTCATCACTGTCCTCACCATCTTGAAGGCAAAGTAAGACATTCTCCCATGATGGGGCACCTGGGTGGCTCAGTCAGTTTTGTATTTGCCTTCAGCTCAGGTCATGATCCCAGGGACCTGGGCTTGAGCCCGACGTTGGGCTCCCTGCTCAGTGGGGAGTCTGCTTCTCCCTCTTCCTCTGCCCGTCCCCCTGCTTGTGCTCTCTCTCTTTCTCTCCCTCTCTTGTTTTCTCTCAAATAAATAAATAAAATCTTAAAAAAAAAAAAGACATTCTCTAATCAGAGTTACCAGCAGACATTTGAACAGCTAAATCCAGTAAGCCATCTTAACATCTTATTTTCTAGCACTCACTCCTTTAAGTCTATTCTTTGGCTTCTGTGAGGGGTCATGCTCCTTGTCCTCTTATTCCTCAAACTTTATATTTTAAGTCTTCTCCTCTGCCTAGTCTTTTCACCTAGATGGCCCATAGTCATCTAAAAATTCACCATGGCCCAAAGTAAACCCTGTTTCCCTCCCACTTCACTTCTCCTGATAGTCCATATCTCAGCAATATTTCCATTCACTTTTCACTCAAACCAAAAACCTAGGAGTCATCCTACACCCAGTGAAAGACTTTTGATTTTACCTCCTACTTTTTTGATACCTCTCACCTCTCTCCATTCCTTTTGCTAGTAATCTACTTCAGGCATTCACCATCTCTTTCCTTTAATGTGTCAGTAGTCACCTACGGCACCATCTTCAGTGTTGTCCATCTAGTGCACATCCAGAGTGATCTCTCATCTCTCTGAGATAAAAATTAGACTCTATCAGTTTCTTCAAAACTCTACAATGTGCTAGTCCCTAGCATGGAATAGGTATACTCATTATTGTTGGTTAAATGAATGAATGAAGAATGGAAACTGAGGCCTCTCAATATCCGAAGTTGGGACTCATTTGGATTCTAGATTATATTGTCCACAATCCTTGGAAGACTTCATCTATCAACCAAATCTTTTTCTCTGAATTTTGCTTGGAAGTTCATAAAACAAGAATGAATAGTATAGTGTTATAGTTCATAGGTTGTCTATAAGAACAAGATAGAATCCCTATGGTGAAAATAAGATTTATGTGCCTATATTTTTGCTTATCTTTTAATTAAAATCTATTAAATTTTTATATAAAGACTTTCTTAAGAGAGCTCTTCAAAAATAAGTGTTTCCCCCCTCATACAAAAGAGAAAAGTGAATGTCACTTTAGTGTATCTGTATCTGTATAGCTGGATTTCTGCATTATGAAACAAGGATTCCTTTTGATCAGTCTGACAACTGGTGTTTGGATTGCTATTTTTTAAGGTTTGTAAATTTGTTCTGTTTTAACAAAGAATCATTTTGAAGTGTTCACTTAAGAACAACTAGCCAAAAAAATGAAAAGAATATGTGATGATATAATTTGATGTTTATACATGTTCATCAGGTGAGAAGTAGCAAACGTAGATAGGATATTTCCTTTACTCTTAAATTTGTATACAATGCTTTAGTTTACTCTTTTTGTGTGTGGTAAAATTTATATAACATAAGATTTACCACTTCAACCATTTTTAAATGTACAGCCCTGTGGCATTAGGTACATTCATATTAGTGTGTTGCTTTAGTATACTTTTCTCTATAATTATTTTTATATAATTTTAAAATATATTTTTGTATAATTTTTCTCTAAAATTATTATATTGAAATAATTCAATAGTTTCATTATTGAGATCCAGAAATACTTGCATTGAATAAGCTGAGTTGCCTCTGCAGCTCATCAGTGTGTTACTGAAGAAAAATGATTTTATTTGTTGAATGTTTGTTAAGGAACTTGCTGCATACTCAGCCTTGTTGCGGTCAGAGAACAAATGCCAATGAGAACTTACAGAAACAGGTTTATCAATTTGGCTTATTTGAACTTTTTTTTTTTTTTAACAAAATAAAACATATTTGGGGAGCTATAAAGCTTTTACTGTTGTGTAAGAATCTCATTTAATCATGATTGGTGTCCTAGTTCTAATACTAGATAAACAGCAATGCTATAGAGAATAATGAATTTAAAAAAAATGGAAAACAGCATTTGGCCATTTTCTCCTAATATTTTGAGATTCTTTTTTTTTTTTTAAAGATTTTATTTATTTGTCAGAGAGAGGGAGAGAGAGAGTAAGAGCTGGGATGCCTGGGTGGCTCATTGGTTAAGCATCTGCCTTTGGCTCAGGTCATGGTCCCAGGGTCCTGGGATCTAGTCCCCCATCAGGCTCCTTGCTCAACTTCTCCCACTGCCTGTCATTCCCCCTGCTTGTGGTCTCTCTTTCTGAAAAATAAATAAATAAATAATATCTTTAAAAAAAAATGGAAAGTCCTCATACTTTATGATAATCTCCTTATAATAATGACCTTATGACTATAGGAGTCAATTCAATTATCTAGTGAGCTGGAAGATGACAAGAGCACACCTGAACCGACAACAAACTTTGGTTTCTCTTGGAAAGTGCCAAAAGCACCTGTCTTTCCATTATATAGATAACTGCAGTGGATTTTCTCTCATTCCATCATCACATATTTTTTGTATTTATCAATAGGAAGATCTATTACCAACACTTCAATTTTTTTCATTTGGGGATATCTCCTGTCTGTTTACCTGAACAGTCCCCCTTCTCCACCACCAATCTGCCAAGATCTTCTTGAGGGAAACACAGATGTGGGGCTATGGGCTCGGCAAAGAGGCCATGGTGGTGATGAAGCTCAGGAGGAGATTTGGAGTTGTTCATCTTCCTTGTCCACTCAATACAATCCCACCCACCTTTCCCTCTCAGCTTTTCAGAGCTAATGCATAGCATGACCATTGAAAACAAACAGAGAAATATTGGAGTCCTGAAACTTTTCCAGCATATTTTGAATAGAAATAATCTTGACTCTAGTCAGTAGCAGACAAACTAATTATTTGTTCACATGTGTTTTTACCAGTTTTTGGCTCATTTGGGGGCTTGTAATAATTTTGGAGTTTGTCCTTCGTGAGTTGAAACCTAAGAGTGTATCTTTTCTGCTGGTTCCATGTTTTAAGGCATTTTGGGATAAGTTTTGTAATCATGTGGGAATTAGAGGTCAAAACAGGAAATAAGCATTTTGGAGCAGGTCAATTCTTTCCTAGGCTAGATAGAAAACATTTATCTCTTGAAGGCTTATCTTACTAGGAGAGAAAGTCTTGATTTAAGGAGATACCACCACAGAGAAGAGAGGCTTGTAAGAGAAAGCTCTTCTGATAACAGTACTTTTGTTCTCGTGAACAGTGGTTCAAGTCAAGAGTGAAGCGTTAAGACTGTGAAGGTTGGTGTGGTACCAAACGTCGGGCACAGGAACTACATACATGCATTTACAGCAACACTAATTTCCCACTTAAGGTTTGCTAGCAACTATTAGAGGTTTTATAATTCTGTTGTCTATAATCTTTCTTAGAAGATGATCTGATTTATATAAAAATAATTTTTTTTGTGAAAGGTCTCATTAGTTTAAAAGCCTAGTCAAATGGTAGCTTTAAAAGCTGAGTCACAGTCTAGTATACTATCACAATTCAGTTTCTCTCTTTATTTTACTTGGTAGAGTAGCCTTTTCTCAGCAGTGCCATTAGGTGCCTGCCTTCATGGTGTGGAAAAATACACACATACATCTGAGATTTTTGAGCATGTGGGTTGTGATGAATTTAAATGTGTTCTAATAGTGCAACTGCATATAAACAGCTGAAGATTTATACTTGGTTTTTAACTTAAGGATGAGGAAATTGACTACTATGGGATAATTAAAAATAACAACTCTCTGGAAAAGTAAGAGCTAAATTGTTAAATGCCAGGGCATCAAGAAGCAATATTCTGTAATCTATACAGAATTCTTTTTTATTCTGTAAATAAATTGGGTAATATATATCTTTGTCACTTGAAGATCAGATATATATTTGAGTTAATGAATCATCCCACCAACATTCCATAACTAAAGCAAATTTTGTTTTCTTTTCACGGGCAAGGTTTTAGTCAATTGAATAATAAATCATCCTGCCTTTTCCTGAATCACAGGATAAGGAGGCTCTTATAGGCAGGATCACAATTAAATAAGGCCTTAGGGGAGACATTCTACCCTGTTTTAAAAGAATGCCAGTGAGGGAGACAACCCAGACTACTTTGGTCATACTTCTCAGGGCTTAAAATAGCAATATCATGTGTCTGTTTTAAAATATTTTCTGTTTATCGCTGAAGATTTGTCTTAAATGCTCAGAGGTCAAGAATGAATCAACTTCTTGATAACCCCCGCAGTGACCAGGTGTATGAAGAAATGTACTTCTTTCAAAAAGAGTAACCTCATAAGCACTTACAGTTTACAAAGAATATTCACAAACACTTTTTCTTTTGAGTCTCTCAGCAACACTATTATATACAAGAATTATTGATTCCTATTGAGAAGCAGAAATTAAGATTCAGAGAGGCTAAGTGACTTACCCAAGGTCATAGATCTACTGAACGGAATAATCCCAGCTTGAGACTAGTTAGTTTTGCATAAGGACATTGCCTTTTGCATTCCACACTTGCTGCCTCTTTGATATGCTTATAAAATCAGGCACTGTAAACATGCCTTAAGGTGTGTTTGGGAAATTTGTTCCTGGGAGAATTATCTGAGTCGATGATCTGGTTGCGATGATCTGGTTGCGAGCATTATTAACTTTAGAGCATTATTAACTTTAATCTATGGTCTGAACAGAAGGAAGTATAAAAAAATATCCAGTTTTAAGTGGCATTGGTCAGATGTTCAGTGTAAATGAATTAGGAGTGATCGACATAGCGGACAGTTTGGGACTAAGATGACATCTATTATCTTATGAATATAAGGACCAGACCTGTAATTTGAGAAAGACAATATGTGAGAAGGCCTAGATACACCCAAGAAGGAAATAGTCACAAGGAATAATTAACCTGCTTAAGGCACACTAATCTGAACAGAGAAGGTCTAATGCCCTGTCAACACTGTTGTTCAGCAAAGGGCGAAGTGGGCTGAGGACACAGGGATTCTTTGAGAGTAAGATCCAATGACACTTAAAGAGAGGGGGAAAAGGCGAGGTGCAAGTGTTCTCTGTGAAATTCTATGGCAGACAGCTTGGAAATGTAATTTACATTGGGAGAACATTAAAAGTTAGTGGAACCATTCAGATTTCTGTTTGGTTCTGTGCTGTGGCTGCTAATAGCATTATACCGAAATGCGGGTATCGGTTCTCATAAAGTTCATCCAAACTGTTTACCTTAGTCTGAAAATTTGCTCTAGTTAGAGTCATTTGTCTATTGTTAGCTCTCAGTCTGACTTTCAAGACACTTACATTCTTCAAAATAGTCTGAGGAAAAAAAGTGACTTTTAGTTAAGTTTTATTGCCAGTCCTTTTAAAAAAAAATTTTTTTTTTTGTTAACATATAATATATTATTTGTTTCAGGGGTACAGGTCTGTGATTCATCAGTCTTACACAATTCACAGCACTCACCATAGCACATACCATCCCCAGTGTCCATCCCCCAGCCACCCCATTCCTCCCACCCCCCAGCACTCCAGCAACCCTCAGTTTGTTTCCTGAGATTAAGAGGCTCTTATGGTTTGTCTCCCTCTCTGGTTTTGCCTTGTTTCATTTTTCCCTCCCTTCCCCTATGATCCTCTGCCTTGTTTCTCAAATTCCTTCTATTAGTGAGATCATATGATACTTGTCTTTCTCTGATTGACTTATTTTGCTTAGCGTAATACCCTCTAGTTCCATCCACGTTGTTGCAAATGGCAAGATTTCATTTTTTGATGGCTGTATAATATTCCATTGTATATATATACACCACATCTTCTTTTTTTTTTTTTTTTAAAGATTTTATTTATTTGAGAGAGAGAATGAGAGACAGAGAGCCCGAGAGGGAAGAGGGTCAGAGGGAGAAGCAGACCCCCCGCCGAGCAGGGAGCCCGATGTGGGACTTGATCCCAGGACTCCAGGATCATGACCTGAGCTGAAGGCAGTCGCTTAACCAACTGAGCCACCCAGGCACCCTATACCACATCTTCTTTATCCATTCATCTGTTGATGGACATCTAGGCTCTTTCCATAGTGTCGCCATTGTGGACATTGCTGCTATAAACATTGGGGTGCACATGCCCCTTCGGATCACTACATTTGTATCTTTGGGGTAAATACCCAGTAGTGCAATTGCTGAGTTGTAGGGTAGCTCTATTTTCAACTTTTTGAGGAACTTCCATACTGTTTTCCAGAGTGGCTGCACCAGCTTGCATTCCCACCAACAGTAGGAGGGTTCCCCTTTTTCCGCATCCTCCCCAACATCTGTCGTTTCCTGACTTGTTAATTTTAGCCATTCTGACTGGTGTGAGGTGGTATCTCATTGAGGTTTTGATTTGGATTTCCCTGATGCCAAGCGATGTTGAGCACTTTTTCATGTGTCTGTTGGCCATTTAGATGTCTTCTTTGGAAAAATGTCTGTTCATGTCTTCTGCCCATTTCTGGATTGGATTATTTGTTCTTTGGGTGTTGATTTGATAAGTTCTTTATAGATTTTTAGATACTAGCCTTTTATCTGATATGTCATTTGCAAATATCGTCTCCCATTCTGTCCGTTGTCTATTGCCAGTCCTTTTTGATGAAAAGCATATGAAGGCAAAAATCTTTTATTTGGACTAGTTTTAAGTTTAAAACTTAAACTGTTGCTTAGTATAAATGAGGAAAACTTTTTAAAGAAATCCAGCATTATTTCTTTCACATATCTGTAGGGATTTGAGCTAGGTTGTTAAAGTACCAACATGTAGAGGTTCTTAGGAAATCTGCTTTAATGAACAAATGAGTGATTCGTAGTTAACTTAATAGTTTATTTTATTTCAAAGAACACCAGGCATTTGAAAAATAAGTTTTTTTTTTCTGAACCTAATAATATCAATTTTCTCAGCAATTCTTTTTCTGGAACAGTGAAAATGTGTATTTTAAGCTAGCTTCTAGGTCTAAATAATTATAATATCTGAGTGGAGTCTGAGGAGTTCATAGAGTGTTATTGAATTTGTCTTTTTTCTAAGGAAAATTGATTCATTATTTTCAAATTACTTTACAGGATCCTTCAAACCAAAAATGTGGTGGAAGAAAGAAAACAGTGTCTTTCAGCAGCATGCCATCGGAAAAGAAAATTAGCAGTGCGAGTGACTGCATCAGCTTCATGCAAGCTGGCTGCGAATTAAAGAAGGTCCGGCCAAATTCTCGTATTTATAACCGTTTTTTCACTCTGGACACAGACCTCCAAGCTCTTCGCTGGGAACCTTCCAAGAAAGACCTTGAGAAAGCTAAGCTTGACATTTCTGCTATAAAAGAGATCAGACTGGGGAAGAACACAGAAACATTTAGAAACAATGGCCTCGCTGACCAGATTTGTGAGGACTGTGCCTTTTCTATACTCCATGGGGAAAACTATGAGTCTCTGGACCTAGTTGCCAATTCAGCAGACGTAGCAAATATCTGGGTGTCAGGTTTACGGTACCTGGTTTCTCGAAGTAAGCAACCCCTTGACTTTATGGAGGGCAACCAGAACACACCAAGGTTCATGTGGTTGAAAACAGTGTTTGAAGCGGCAGATGTTGATGGGAATGGGATTATGTTGGAAGACACCTCTGTAGAGTTGATAAAACAACTCAACCCTACCTTGAAGGAATCCAAGATCAGGTTAAAGTTTAAAGAAATCCAGAAGA
This sequence comes from Neomonachus schauinslandi, assembly GCF_002201575.2. Taxonomy (NCBI): domain Eukaryota; kingdom Metazoa; phylum Chordata; class Mammalia; order Carnivora; family Phocidae; genus Neomonachus; species Neomonachus schauinslandi. The sequence continues at coordinate 156,312,138 of NC_058405.1, forward strand.
GCAAAGAAAAACTAACCACCCGAGTGACGGAAGAGGAATTTTGTGAGGCTTTTTGTGAACTTTGCACCAGGCCGGAAGTATATTTCTTACTGGTCCAGATATCTAAGAACAAAGAATATTTGGATGCCAATGATCTCATGCTCTTTTTAGAAGCTGAGCAAGGAGTCACCCATATTACTGAGGATATGTGCTTAGACATTATTCGGAGATATGAACTTTCCGAAGAGGGTCGTCAAAAAGGGTTTCTTGCAATTGATGGCTTTACCCAGTATCTGTTGTCACCAGAATGTGACATTTTTGATCCTGAGCAAAAAAAAGGTTGCCCAAGATATGACCCAGCCACTATCTCACTACTATATTAATGCTTCGCACAACACCTATCTCATAGAAGACCAGTTCAGGGGGCCGGCTGATATTAATGGGTACGTTAGAGCTTTGAAAATGGGCTGTCGAAGCATTGAACTTGATGTTAGTGATGGTTCAGACGATGAGCCGATCCTTTGTAATCGAAATAATGTGACGACCCATCTTTCCTTCCGAAGTGTCATAGAGGTGATAAATAGATTTGCCTTCATTGCTTCCGAATACCCACTCATTCTTTGCCTGGGAAATCACTGCTCCCTACCACAGCAAAAGATAATGGCTCAACAGATGAAGAAGATCTTTGGCGATAAGCTCTATACTGAGGCACCTTTGCCATCAGAAACCTACCTCCCATCACCAGAAAAATTGAAAAGAATGATTATTGTGAAAGGAAAGAAATTGCCTTCTGACCCAGATGTTTTGGAAGGAGAAGTAACAGATGAAGATGAAGAAGCGGAAATGTCTCGAAGGCTGTCGGTAGATTGCAATGGCGAGCAGAAACAAATCCTCCTGTGTAGGGAACTCTCCGATTTGGTATCCATCTGCAAGTCTGTTCAGTATAGGGATTTTGAACTGTCTATGAAAAGCCAAAACTATTGGGAAATATGTTCATTTAGCGAAACAGAGGCCAGCCGAATTGCAAATGAGTACCCAGAGGATTTTGTAAATTATAATAAGAGATTCTTATCGAGAATTTATCCAAGTGCCATGAGGATCGATTCCAGTAACTTGAATCCACAGGACTTTTGGAATTGTGGCTGTCAGATTGTGGCAATGAATTTTCAGACTCCAGGTCCAATGATGGACCTTCACACAGGCTGGTTTCTTCAAAACGGAGGCTGTGGTTATGTTCTAAGGCCATCCATCATGCGAGATGAAGTTTCTTACTTCAGTGCAAACACCAAGGGCATTGTACCTGGGGTGTCTCCTCTCGTTCTTCATATCAAGATCATCAGTGGTCAGAATTTTCCAAAGCCCAAAGGAGCTTGTGCCAAAGGAGATGTCATAGATCCCTATGTTTGTATAGAGATACATGGAATTTCAGCAGACTGTTCAGAACAAAGAACTAAAACTGTCCAACAGAACAGTGATAACCCTATTTTTGATGAAACTTTTGAGTTTCAAGTAAACCTACCTGAGCTGGCCATGATTCGTTTTGTCGTTCTGGACGATGACTACATTGGGGATGAGTTTATAGGACAATATACGATACCGTTTGAATGTTTGCAGCCTGGATATCGGCATGTTCCCCTGCGCTCTTTTGTGGGTGACATCATGGAGCATGTAACCCTTTTTGTCCACATAGCAATAACTAATCGAAGTGGAGGAGGAAAGGCACAGAAGCGCAGCCTGTCAGTGAGAATGGGGAAGAAAGTTCGAGAATATACTATGCTCAGGAATATCGGCCTTAAGACCATAGATGACATCTTTAAAATAGCAGTTCATCCCTTACGAGAAGCCATAGATATGAGAGAAAATATGCAGGTAGGAAAAATCCCAAGCTCTTCTTCCCTGCCCCTACTTCTTCCTACCTCTCCCTTACTGGTGAACACTGTGTTTTACTAGTGATCTGATTCCTCAAAAAATTATCAGAAAAGTTGTATAAACCCATGTACCACTGAAGTAAGTGTTGTCTGTGATAAAGCAGATATATTTTATGTACCTAATTATGAACGAATGCTGTGTTAAATTTGGCCTGAACTAAACCAGTTAATATAAATGTTTTATAGATCCATTAAATATCCCTGCCACATAACCAGTATGGGGTTGTGTATATGAAACAATGTAAACAAAATGGAATATAAAATATTATATGTATGTGCAATATATATTATATATACAGACTATACTAATTACAGGTATATGTGTTAAATATTTGCAGATATGAACATGAAAGGGAATTTGAAGTCATAGAAGCAAATGTAATGCTTATTAGGTTATTTTAGTTGTTTAAGTGTATGACAACAACAATAATAAATTACTCCCCACAAGAGCAAACACAACTAAACAAACAATAGTCAGCACTTGAACTTGTTGAAAACTATGTGGTCTTCTCTTAGAAAAGTGGTTTAATTGAAAGAACCTGGATTCTGGCTTAAATTCTATCCCTTTGTGATCTTGAGCAAGTTATTTCAGATCTCTGATCATCAGTTTTCTCCACATAAGGTAAGAAAAATAGTAATACATCACAGAATTATTATCAGAATTAAATGACAATGTATGTAAATCGCCCACTCCTGGCATGTGGAAATTCAATGTTAGTTTCTTTTCCTTCATTAATGCTTGAAATCATAGGTGGTTGCCAATTTCTTTCTTGAATACTATAGAATATATCTATTCTAGGGTCATGTTACTGAGAAACAACCAAACAACAAATACTAAGTTCCTGCAATGTGCAAAGAGGTGTTGGTTGGCAGAAGAAGTAGCAGTCTGAGAACAAAACAAGAGAGGAATATTTTTCAATGCTGTTTATTTGCTCCTTTAGCTAACATTTTAATGGTAATTCTCACCAAACAATCCCTACTTTCAAGATAGAAAACAAGCTTGAAGACGTTAAGTGATTTCCCAAATATTGCAGTTAGTAAATAGGAATGTTGGTCTTTAAATCCAGAATGGCCTACTACCAAAACTCATGATCATTCATGGTTTTTAGTCATGTGATGCTGAATCTCAAACCCATCATTTGGTGAAGACTTTATTTTTACATTATTTCACAGACAAATTCCAGAAAAGACTTAAAATCAATTTTAAATAGCTGAAGTGGTGGAAAACAGTATGGTACATAATGCACACATAAGTACTTAGATTGTAAGCATTTTATTTGAAGTGGTTGCCTTAGCCACTATTTTAAAAATAGGTTCCAAATATTACCATTTTCTATCTGACTTTTTCTGACATAATTCAAAACTATTATAAATCCCTGTATTAGATTACTTATACATCATTTCTACATCTTACTTTACATATTAGAAATCGATTTTATTTATTTCTATGTAATTCTTGAAATATATCCTTTACACATACTATGTTTTTAAAATGCATCGTTAAGGAGAGTTGGTTATGGATACAGTTTTTTTCCAGGTAATACTGATAATTTATATCACCTTAACATAAAGTCTTTTGGGTTAAGGATTATTTGGAGCCTAATCAGTAGAAAAATGAAATACCATCATTGTCGCTAAATTCATTTGACATATAATAGGTTAGGTACTGCTCGCTGTTAATAAAATATGAAATAGTTACAATTTCTATTTCAAATGAATGTAGCTCTACATGAAATTTGTTTTAGTATGTGCATCTGTCAGGTGCATTTCTGATGGGATGACAGAGAAATACAATTGATGGTTAGTCGAATGCACATCTGTGAGTAATTGCAGCCTGCTACCTTGAGGGGAAAAGCCTGAAGGAAATGTACTCCAATGTATAATCACTGGCATGTTTTTATGATCATCATGATACAAATCGAATAAGATATTCACAACCAGCCAAGGCTAATTTGTGTGAATATTCCAATGTTCTGCTTTGAAAAGCACTGTGTAGCCTTGGTTCACAATCAGCTTTGCTTTATGGCATTTTTGTGGCAGTTGCTAAAAATTGACAAAGATGAAGTATGATAGTGAATTAGTTCTGTGTGCTTTCTTGATGCACGTTACACTTCTGGTTGATTATAATCCAGTTTCCTCCAAATTACATATGTATCAGAGGGTATACTTTTAATGAATATACTTTTGTGTAAACCTAGAAGTGCTGGGGGTGATGTGTCATGTGGTCAGAAGTCTAATTGCATGTTTGCTTCCCCACAGAATGCCATAGTGTCTATTAAGGAACTGTGTGGACTTCCTCCAATTGCCAGTCTGAAACAGTGCCTGTTGACCCTGTCCTCTCGGCTCATCACCAGTGATAATACTCCTTCAGTCTCTCTTGTGATGAAAGACAACTTTCCTTATCTGGAGCCTCTGGGGGCAATTCCAGATGTGCAGAAAAAAATGCTGGCTGCTTATGATCTGGTAGGAAATTGTGACTCTAGATTTCTTATCTGTGTGTGTGTGGGGGTGGGGGGAACTCATCTGGCAGGGACTCTTTTGTAGAACTCTAATGAATAAATCACTTTGGGAGTAGCAGGCAGAGCTGGCCCGCTCAGCTTCCCTTAAGGCCCAGTGAAGACTTCTGGGGCAATGCTTTGAACCCAGAGCCCCACAAATTACAAACAGAAATTCTCTGCATTAGTAAGGAATGAATTATTAAGTCTTCAAAAATATACACAATTTCTAATCATCTAAATGACTTTGGCCTGCAACATAACCATTTAATTGTGTACCTGTAAGAAATGAACATATGCTTCTCAGTGCTGCCTTATGATATTTGTGACAAAATATTTCTCTGGAATTTATATTTCTTTTTTTTTTAAATTTTATTATTTTTTTGAGAGGGAGAGAGAGCACAGAGCACAAGTAGGGGGAGGGGCAGAGGAAGGGGGAGAAGCAGACTCCCTGCTGAGCAGGGAGCCAGATGCAGGGGCTCTATCCTAGGACCTCGGGTATCATGACCTGAACCAAAGGCAGACCCTTAACCGACTGAGCCACCCAGGCACCCCTGGAATTTGTATTTCTAAGCTAACACTGTTAAATGATTTTTCTGAATGTATAATGTAATTTATGTAGTAATTAAGTTTAAGAATAATTATATTTTTGCCTCCTAATTCCATAAAAAATTAAGGAGCAAATGAAAATCTTGAAAAATTTGTAACATATATACCAGATAAAGTGTAACTATCCTTAAAATAGAAAGTGCACTTAAAAATCAGTAAGAAGGGTCACCTGGGTGGCTCAGTCAGTTAAGCAGCTGACTCCTGATTGTGGCTCAGGTCATGATCTCAGGGTCCTGGAATGGAGCCCACTAGGGAGTCTACCTCAAGATTCTCTCTCTCCCTCTGCCCCTCCCTCTGCTTGTTCACTCTCTCTCTCTAAAAAATAAATAAATTGTTGATGAAAAAGAAATCAGTAAGAAAAAATATGGAGAAAAAAATCTTACATCAATTAAGTTTAAGTACAGCTTGATAAAACAAACAGTGCAACACAATCATGGCTTAAAAATACAGTTTTACTCTTTCAAATAAAAATCTGGAGACCAACCTTCCAAGATGGAACTTCTGTAAAGTTCTTAGGAACCTAGGCTCCCTCTAGTTTTCTGCTCTCCCATCCCTATAGTGTGACCCTTATCCTTATGGTCCCTAAAATGGCTGCTGAAGCTCCAACCATAACATCTGCATTCAACCATCAAGAATGATGAAGAGAAAAAGAGGGCATATCTTTTGCCTTTAAGGACATTTCTCCAAAATAGCATAGATCATTTTTGCTTATATTTCATCAGCCTAGAGTTAATACATAGCTACACTTAGCTGCAAAGGAGAATGGGAAATGTCTTTATTTCAAGGGGCTATGTGCCCAACTAAAAGTTATCTCTTCTGTTACTAAGAAATAGAGAGAGGAGAGTTATTAGGGGATAACAAATATTCTTTGCTTCAGAGGCGAACAGGCAGTTCATGTATCTCTTCCCCCCTAAAAAAATGAAAATCTAAAAACATATTTAACCTTAAGATAAGTTTTTAATTAAAGATATTAAAGAAATGTAGTAAAATATTCCCTCTCTCACTGGCACTAAAAAAATAGTACCTCTGATAGAGAATTTAAGGTAATGGATACTCATCCATTTACCTCTACTAGGAAAATAAACTGGCATAATTTTGGGGGAGATAAATTTGGCAATATAATTTAAAATGTTTTTCCCACTTGATTTATGTATTTGTTTTCTGAATTTATGTTAAGGCAATAGTGATGTACATAAACATTTATGTTTCATGTCAACATAGAACTATTAGTTAAATAAAATATAGTAAACCAATATTATGGACTCTTTTGAAGCCATTAAAATCATGCATTAGAAGAATATTTAATGGTATGGAAAACTTCTCATAACATATTTTGTGAAAAAGTCCAGCTACAAAAAAAATATACACTATAGGATTTAAATTGTATTTATATGTATACACATCACACATCTAAACTGTTAGCAGAATATTAATAGTGATTATTTTTAAGTAAGGAGAATGAACTTTATTTTCTTGTTTATGTTTTTCTACTTTTTATTCTCTATTTGCAAAATTCTTTACAATGAACCCAACTAATTTTCATAGTTGAATAAAAAAAATAAATGTTAAGCAAGAAAAGAATAATCTTTTATCCTTAAAAAAACAACTAGAGGAAAGACATTTGGGATAAACACCCTACAACTGAAAAAAAAAAAAAAAAAAAACCCATAGAATGCATTCTGCTTCTGAATGATCACACCTCTTATAAACTGTACTCCATGGTTGCTGGGGGAAAAGTTCACCTATTACCTATATCTCATTTTTCATGAAATCAATTTTTTCGTCATAAAAGTAGGGACTGAGAGCTATCCAGTGAATAGGTATAATTGCCATCTACGAGGTGAAATTAGGGTACTAGTTGCCATAGAGACAGACAGTTGAAATCACTTATTCTTCCAATTCTCTGTGAAGCTAAGAAAGAAAAATCATTCCTTGGGAGGGGAGGCTGGTTCCCTGGAGTTGGGCTTGGAATAAGCAGAAGAGCACCTGGAGCACCTGGACTGTGTTTGGCCAATTTCCATTTTACATCCCCAAGTGTCCGATGCTGTCTTGTTTTTTCATTTCTATCTGCTGGAGCCAAATCTGGACATCAGCCTTTTCTCATTTGTATTTTTAAAATGCAGTTTGTAATTACAAGCATAGCATGGTTTTCCAATACTTAAGTAAAAGGCCACAGTAGAAAGCAGAAGTACTTACAATGAGATCTTCATTTATAGTTCCCTGCAGAAATGATTTTTCATATTGGTTGGGAACTGAGTATAAATATCCCTATGCCAAATGGTAAACCCAGCAGACCTTGCAAGTGATTGAAAACTCTTTTGACAGCTCTGTTGGCTTATTTCTTTTAGTGGGGAAGTGAGTAGGAACTTATACAAGTAATGATGATAGTGACCTGAATGTAAAAACATCATTTTTACTTTCGAGGATTTGCATTGTATTGGCTGGCATCTTCAATGCTCTTCTTATATCAGTGTTAATATTTATTTTAAAGAAGACTTCTAAGATATTCTGCAGATCGAGTAATAATTTTATTTTATTTATTTATTTATTTATTTATTTTTAAAGATTTTGTTTATTTATTTGACAGAGACAGAGATAACAAGAGAGAGCATGAGTAGGGAGGAGAGGGAGAAGCAGGCTCCTGGCTGAACAGGGAGCCGGAGGATTTGAGGATTTGAGGCTCGATCCCAGGACTCTGGGATCATAACCTGGGCCGAAGGCAGACGCTTAACCCAATGAGCCACCCAGGTGCCCCTCGAGAAATCATTTAAGAAAAAAAATTGGATCAAGCAGGATTTTCCTGCTTGAAATCCTACAGTGCTTCCCATTAAAATAAAATGGAAACTCCTTACTGTGGTCTGTGGGGTCATTTATGATCTGGCCTTGCATACCTATATACCTATCTCACTCACCTCTCCCAGCCTCACCCCCACTCCTGTTCACTACCCGCAACCCTCCCCGCCCCCGCTGCTAACCAGCCACGTGGACTTTCTTTCTTTCTTCAACTAGACCAAGTTTGTTCCCACCTCTGGGTTATTTTATTTGTGGTTTCCTCTGCTTGAAATGTTCTGTTGCATGAATAGTTGCTTCTTATCTCTTAATTCTTAGCTCAAATATCATATCCTCAGAGACGTCTTCCCTAACCACTGTCCCCACCCGTCACTCTATCACATAACCTTGTTTTATTTCCATCACCCTACTTAGCAGTGTTGAAAAATATTTTGCTTGACTTTCTGTTTAATTTCTGTCTTCCTTTCCCCTTCAATTTAAATGTATACTCCATGGTGGCACAGACCCTGTCTGTCTTGCTTACTACTGTTATCTCTCGCATCTAAAACAGTGCTGGCATGTACTATGTTACCAGTGAATGTTAGTTGAATGAAAAGTAAATAGAAGCATTAATTTTTGGTGAAAATAGTGTAGATCTGGTGCCATAATTGATGTGTTTATGGTAAATCATTAAATCTTCTTTGTTTTACCTCTATGACACCACGCTAACCAAACTGTTCCTTGTCTTAAACATACAGTTAAAAACTCTATAGACTGAGGCAAAACTATGGAGACAGTAAAAAGATCAAGGGGCCAGAGGTGGGAGACAGGGTAGGATGAGGGAGGGAGGGATGAATAGGAGGAGCACAGAGGATTTTTAGGACACTGACACTATTCTATATGATCCTGTAATAGTGAATACATGTCATTATGCATTTGTCAAAGCCCATAGAATATATAATACAAAGAGTTAACCCTAATGTAAACTCTGGACTTTAGCTAATAATACTATATCAATATTGGCTCATCAATTGTAATAAATATACTACGCTAAAGAAAGACGTTAATAGTAGGAAAACTGGGGATGGGCTTAGGGGGTTTACGGGAATTCTCTGTACTTTCAGCTCAGAGGGCTAAAACTTCTCATAAAAATAAGGTCTAAAAAAATTCCTTGCAGACTATTAATAATACAAAAAATATTTGGATGACTAAGGCAGAAAACAAATCCAGGGTAATGGTGGTAGTAGGGGGGCAGGTACAGTTTGAATGTTCAACTCAAATCACTTAAATATTTGGATTCCTCAAAAATGGTAATGAACTGTATAGATGCCAACCAAAACAAAAAGTTGTAACCACTAAAAAAATACAGAATACATTTAGAATAAAAAAAAGACCTGAAGTCATTTCCAAACAGATACAAATTTGGCTTATTTCAGTATCAAAAGAAACAAATCAGGCAACTAGTAACTTCCATTTACTTAAAGCCAACCTGAGTGTATCAAACAATACTACTTATCAACAGGAAATAAAGTGAAAAGATTTTAGAAAACATTGACCCTGAGTTCATCTGCACAGATTTTTTTCTAAACTTAGCTTTCCCCTAATGACCTGAGATGGTTCTCTTCCTTACCAAACACTGGCTAATTTAATATGTGGAAATATTTCCTATTGATGGTCTTAAAAATTTAGTCTTAAAAGTCATTTTAATATTAATGTGGCAGTTATAATTCTATTATAGTATCCTGTGTTGATATCAAGAAATCAAACACCAAATATATCCTTAGTAGAGTGGGCTTATTTACATGGCATAATTTCAGAAGACAGTTTCCCCATAGTACATATCTTATTTAAAACATACATCTTCTGGGGCACCTGGGTGGCTCAGTTGTTAAGCGTCTGCCTTCGGCTCAGGTCGTGATCCCAGGGTCCTGGAATGGAGCCCTGCATCGTGCTCCCTGCTCCGCGGGAAGCCTGCTTCTCCCTCTCCCACTTCCCCTGCTTGTGTTCCCTCTCTCACTGTGTCTCTCTCTGTCAAATAAATAAATACAATCTTAAAAAAATATATTTAAAAAATTAAAAAAATAAAACATACATCTTCTATCTGCTCACTGGTACTTGGAATTTCAAAATTGCAATCAATTCCTTTGGGTGAGGACTTTTTAATCTCTTTTAAAATGCAAAAAAAAAAAATCTTCATGAATAATAACACATTGGATTATCAGCAATTTGTAGCCTTGAGTGAACTTAACCGATCCTGTCCTACCTAGGATTTTTACCTGGGAGAAGGAAGAGATCTTAAAGACAGAGTGTTCCCCAAGTCTGGGTTAGGTGAGGGTGAGGTTGCTCAAAGCATTACAATTTGTCCTGAGAACCACAATCTCCCTTCATGCTCTGAATAGGGATGCAGCTCTGGAAATGCCTGTCTGATATTCAGGGCAGCAGAAACACAGGTGACTTTCCTGATTATCAAATATGTGTCCCAGCCTGAGGAGGGATGTGCCAGCTTCTGAAAAGCACTAAAGCAAACTGGGAACATTATCAGTAACTGAAGTAAGTAGAATAAATAGGTCCTAAAAGCAGAAGGTGGGATCGATGCCTCTTTCCCAGACTGAAGACACACAGCCGCGGGCTGTTGGTGTTAGACTCGAGGGGCACTGCCGTTTTGGTGGCTTCATATTGTCCTTAGGATGGTTTTTCAGAAATTGTATTAAGAATTTCATTTAAAACCAGAGTACCATTTCTAAGTGACCTGTCCCTTTATTGCACTGTAATTTTTGCCTCCCAGGTCTTTGAAAGAGCAAGCTTCACTTCCCCACTCTGGCTTTGCACTTTCTCTAAGAAAATATCCTCCGAAGTAGGCACTGTAGTAATGGAGTCACTCACTGCCCAGCCTTTTAAGGTTGCCAATGCAGTCTTTTAATTTACAGTTCAATATTTCTTTCCTCATGTTTTTTCTCATATGTATCCATTTCTCCTTCCTTCCTTCCTTCCTTTCTCTCTTTTTCTTTCTTTCTTTCTCTCTTCCTTCCTTCCTTCCTTCCTTTCTTTCTTTCTTTCTTTCTTTCTTTCTTTCTTTCTTTCTTTCTTTCTTTCTTTCTTTCTTTCTTTCTTTCTT